>NC_053022.1:85166309-85400742 GCF_003073215.2 Triticum urartu | reverse complement strand
TTTCAAAAGCAATTAAATTATTAGTTTAGCCACTGTTTTTAATTAGTTTAGGGCACTTAAACACTTTGTAAAAGGTTTGTTCCACCACAAAATCTAGTTAGGGATCATTTGCCAGATGATGAACATTTTAGTTTTGATGTTTGAAAACTTTTATTGTTTGCTTGATTTTGACTTTGAATTTGAATCGGTTTCGAACTAACGCGAGTTTAGCCACAGTAATCGAGGTGACGTGGCATCATTAACGTGGGATTACTGTAGCCTAATTATCCGGGCGTCACAGCAAACCTCTGTAGAGTGTACAAACTAATCATGATTAGCCATGTCCCCGGTTATGGACATCTTGAGTATCTGGTACTTCAATTATTGATTTTATCTCCTCACTCTACTTAATTAATTTGTTGGCTTGACAATTATTATTTTGGGGATTGAATTGGAGGACCCTTCTCAATGTTTTCAGCAAACTTTGTAGTTAAATAAAATATATTTCTTTGTTGTAGGAAAAAACTAGCTTTATTCAAATGATATCCATAGAGCCTCCACCAGACATATATGCATATAGTGTGAGCTGTTACTTGTTCATTGCTTTATAGTGTTATCTTGCCAGCATATTCCATGTGCTGACCTACACAGGCTGCAACGTATTATGTTGCAGAGTTTTCAGACGAAGAGTAAGGTGCGCTAGGTCGTTGTCGTGCACTCAGCTATGTCGTTGGAGTTGATGGACTCATTTACCTTCGAAGCTTCCGCTGTTATCTTTTAGATGGCCTTCAGCCATATTATTGTAATAATCCTCTTTTGAGACATTCGATGCAGTAAGTGTGTGATTGAACTCTGTTATACACATATATTTGACCGTCTGAGGTCGGATTGCTATAAGATGGTATTAGAGCAGATGCTGGCTGCAGGACACGACCACTGAGATGAGCCATATGACACTCTTCTCTACTCATTTCTGACTCTTCTCCACTTTCTACTCTATAGATGGCGGAACCAAGGAACAAGTTTGCTCAACCGAATGATGACACCCCATTTGGACGACACTTGAAGGAGGCCACTAAGTACCTGAACATTGGAATACCAAGCTTCATGGGGACCTACACCGCCACTCTACCTGAAGTGGAGCATTGGACAATTCGAGTACATATTCCAGGAAAGACATTCACACCAATTACTGAGCCCATAGAGTTTTCCTTTGATGCACCAACCTGGAGTCTAGGAAAGAGCAGGCAGCCCACATCGCCATGGGACGCATCGGCGAGGTATACCACAAGGATCTTAAGGACACCATCTACCAGATATGTGGACGCCGAGATGAGCAATGGGAGATGATTTGCACCAGGAGGGACAAGTCCATTGCAGCTTACATCCAGGAGTTGAACCAGCACATTCGTCGTCAGGAGAACCAGATGTGCGCCAGCATTATAGACATGAAGAAGGTGATGACCCGGAACATGGAGCTAGAAGAGGAACTCAAGTCTACATGCGATGGATATGAAGAGGAAATTGTAGTACTACTGGAGAAGAATGAAGACCTGAAGAAGAATCTAGGGGTATTCATGGCAGATCCCGCACCTGAGGATGACAACCACCCCGAAGACTACATCATCATCGATGACAACGACTCCAACCCTGACAGTGATGATGATTATGAAGACGAAGCTGGAGCAGATATCATGGAGTCTTCCTCCGATCAAAATTTCTAATCGACCACCATGTTATCAGTAATATTCCCCCATGCATATAGTAGTAATCCAAGTATTTTGTAATGGTAGATTAGATCGATTGTATGCCCTAGTTTGAATTGAGTGGTGATACGTCTCCAACGTATCTATAATTATTGATTACTCCATGCTATTATATATTCTGTTTTGGAGGTTAATGGGCTTATTTATACACTTTTATATTATTTTTGGGACTAACCTATTAACCGGAGGCCCAGCCCAAATTGTTGTTTTTTTGCCTATTTCAGTGTTTCGCAGAAAAGGAATATCAAACGGAGTCAAACAGAATGAAACCTTCGGGAGAGTTATTTTTGGAACAAACGTGATCCAGGGGACTTGGAGTGGACGTCAAGAAACAATCGAGGAGGCCACAAGGTAGGGGGCGTGCCCTCCACCCTTGTGGGCCCCTCGTTGCTCGCCGACCTACTTCTTCCTCCTATATATATTCATATACCCTGAAAACATCCAGGAGCACCACGAAAACATATTTCCACCGCTGCAACCTTCTGTACCCAACAGATCCCATCTTGGGACCTTTTCCGGAGCTCCGTCGGAGGGGGCATTGATCACGGAGGGCCTCTACATCAACTCCATGGCCCCTCCGATGATGTGTGAGTAGTTTACCTCAGAACTTCGGGTCCATAGTTATTAGCTAGATGGCTTCTTCTCTCTCTTTGGATCTCAATACAAAGTTCTCCTCAATTCTCTTGGAGATCTATTCGATGTAATCTTATTTTGTGGTGTGTTTGTAGAGATCCAATCAATTGTGGGTTTATGATCAAGATCATCTATGAACAATATCTGAATCTTCTCTGAATTCTTTTATGTATGATTGGTTATCTTTGCAAGTCTCTTCAAATTTTAAGTTTGGTTTGGCCTACTAGATTAATCTTTCTTGCAATGGGAGAAGTGCTTAGCTTTGGGTTCAATCTTGCGGTGCTCGATCCCAGTGACAGAAAGGGAAACGACACGTATTGTATTGTTGGCATCGATAATAAAAAGATGGGGTTTATATCATATTGCATTAGTTTGTCCCTCTACATCATGTCATCTTGCTTAAAGCGTTACTCTGTCCTTATGAACTTAATACTCTAGATGCATGCTGGATAGCGGTCGATGTGTGGAGTAATAGTAGTAGATGTAGGCAGGAGTCGGTCTACTTGTCACAGACGTGATGCCTATATACATGATCATACCTAGATATTCTGATAATTATTTGCTTTTCTATCAATTGCATGACAGTAATTTGTTCACCCACCATAATACTTATGCTATCTTGAGAGAAGCCACTAGTGAAACCTATGCCCCTCGGGTCTATTTTCCATCATAGAAGTTTCCAATCTATTTTATGTTGCAATCTTTACTTTCAATCTATATCATAAAAATACCAAAAATATTTATCTTATTATTATTATCTCTATCAGATCTCACTCTTGCAAGTGGCCGTGAAGGGATTGACAACCCCTTTATCGCGTTGGTTGCGAGGTTCTTATTTGTTTGTGTAGGTACGAGGTGACTCGCGCGTGGTCTCCTACTGGATTGATACCTTGGTTCTCAAAAACTAAGGGAAATAGTTACACTGCTTTGCTGCATCATGATGACCCACAAGTATAGGGGATCTATCATAGTCCTTTCAATAAGTAAGAGTGTCGAAACCAACATGGAGCACAAGGAAATGACAAGCGGTTTCCAGCAAGGTATTCTCTGCAAGTACTGAAATAACTAGTAACAGATAGTTTTGTGATAGGATAATTTGTAACAAGCAACAAGTAAGAAAAGTAAATAAAGTGCAACAAGGTGGCCCAATCCTTTTGTAGTAAACGACAAGCCGGAACAAACTCTTATAATAGGAAAAGCGCTCCCGAGGACACATGTGAATATCGTCAAGCTAGTTTTCATCACGTTCATATGATTCGCGTTCGATACTTTGATAATTTGATATGTGGGTGGACCGGTGCTTGGGTGTTGTTCTTCATTGAACAAGCATCCCACTTATGATTAACCTCTTTTGCAAGCATCCGCAACTACAACAAAAGTATTAAGGTAAACCTAACCATAGCATGAAACATGTGGATCCAAATCAGCCCTTACGAAGCAACGCATAAACTAGGGTTTAAGCTTCTGTCACTCTAGCAACCCATCATCTACTTATTACTTCCCAATGCCTTCCTCTAGGCCCAAATAATGGTGAAGATTTATGTAGTCGACATTCACATAACACCACTAGAGGAGAGACAACATACATCTCATCAAAATATCGAACGAATACCAAATTCACATGACTACTAATAGCAAGACTTCTCCCATGTCCTCAGGAACAAACGTAACTACTCACAAAGCATATTCATGTTCATAATCAGAGGGGTATTAATATGCATATAGGATCTAAACATATGATCTTCCACCAAATAAACCAACTAGCATCAACTACAAGGAGTAATTAACACTACTAGCAACCCACAGGTACCAATCCCGGACTTGGAGACAAGAATTGGATACAAGAGATGAACTAGGGTTTTGAGAGGAGATGGTGCTTGTCAAGACGTTGATGGAGATTGCCCTCTCCCGATGAGAGGAGCGTTGGTGATGACGATGGCGATGATTTCCACCTCCCGGAGGGAAGTTTCCTTGGCAGAACAGCTCCGCCAGAGCCCTAGATTGATTCCGCCAAGGTTCCGCCTCGTGGCAGTGGAGTTTCGTCCGAGAAGATGGCTCATGATTTTTTCCCATCGAAAGACTTCATATAGCAGAAGATGGTCATTGGAGGGCCACCAGGGGGCCCACGAGGTAGGGGGCGCGCCCAGGGGGGTAGGGCGCACCCCCCACCCTCGTGGGCAGGGTGTGGCCCCCTGGTGAACTTCTTGCGCTCAATATTTATTATATATTCTGAAATTGACTTCCGTGAAGTTTCAGGACTTTTGGAGCTGTGCAGAATATGTCTCTAATATTTGCTCCTTTTCCAGCCCAGAATCCCAGCTGCCATCATTCTCCCTCTTTATGGAAACCTTGTAAAATAAGAGAGAATAGGCATAAGTATTGTGACATAATGCGTAATAACAACCCATAATGCAATAAATATCGATATAAAAGCATGCTGCAAAATGGACGTATCAACTCCCCCAAGCTTAGACCTCGCCTGTCCTCAAGGGAAAGTCGAAATCGAAAAATATGTCCACATGTTTAGAGATAGAGGTGTTGATAAAAATAAAATACGTACATGAGGGCATCATGATCATTCTTAGAACAGCAACTTCTATAATTCTTGTCATATAATTTCTTATGCTAGAGTAATAATTTCAATCACAATTCCAAGTATGAATCGTAAACTTCATTGAAAACTAACAAACTATAATCTCAGTCATTGGAGCAATTGCAATTTATCATAACATAGGAAAGAGTCAATATATAAGAGCTTTTCAGCAAGTCCACATACTCAACTATCATATAGTCTTTCACAATTGCTGACACTCACGCAATACTTATGGGTATGGAGTTTTAATCGGACACAGAGAAAGATAGGGGCTTATAGTTTTGCCTCCCAACGTTTTACCTCAAGGGTTATGTCAACAATAATAGTTCATGAAAACTCACATCCAACTAGCCATATATACCAGGATCTTTCCAACATACTATGCTTGCCAAAGGATGAAATGTAAAAAGGAAGGGTAAAGATCACCATGACTCTTATGCAAGGTAGAAGATAAAAGTAAAAGATAGGCCCTTCGCAGAGGGAAGCAGAGGTTGTCATGCGCTTTTATGGTTGGATGCACAAATTCTTAATGCAAAAGAACGTCACTTTATATTGCCACTTGTGATATGGACCTTTATTATGCAGTCTGTCGCTTTTATTTCTTCCATATCACACGATCGTATAAAGTTTATTTTCTCCCACACTAATAAGTCATACATATTTAAAGAGCAATTTTTATTGCTTTGCACCGATGACAACTTACTTGGAGGATCTTACTCAATCCATAGGTAGGTATGGTGGACTCTCATGGCAAAACTGGTTTAAGGGTATTTGGAAGCACAAGTAGTGAGAGGGAAAGGCAAGCTCAACCATGTTGGATGATCCATGACAATATAATTTATCTCAGATGTAAGAAAACATAACTCATTATGTTGTCTTCCTTGTCCAACATCAACTCTTTAGCATGTCATATTTTAATGAGTGCTCACTATCATAAAAGATGTCCAAGATAGTATATTTAAATGTGAAGACCTCTCTTTCTTTATTACTTCCTATTAATTGCAACGATGACCAAATCTATGTTTGTCAACTCTCAACAACTTTTATTCATCATACTTTTTCTATGTGAGCTCATTACTCCCCATAAGATCCTTATGATCTCTTTGTTTCTTTTTATTTCTTTCTCTTTTCTTTCATTCACTTAGGATCATGGCAAAATAATCAAGCCCTTGACTCAACACTAATCTTTATTATATATATATCTCACGGAATCGATTACATAGAAGGATCATAAAGCAAAACTCACAACTAGATCATACTAAGAACTTTTATTCTACTAGATCAAGATATTACCAAAAGGATCGAACTAAGAAAAACGGTAAAGATAAAAGTCGTGGTGATACGATACCGGGGCACTCCCCCAAGCTTGGCAGTTGCCAAGGGGAGTGCCCATACCAGATACTCAATTCTTCTTTGTTGGTGGAGAAGGTGATGGTTTTGTTGATGGCGTAGGCTTGTCGTCCTTCTTCCAAGGCATAGGCTCGCCATCATAGAAGGATGATCGAGTCTCCTGAAACCTCAAATCTGCAGCCAAACTCATCCTCTTGAATCTATATTCATACTCACAGTTTTGATTTTGTAGGTCATAGATCTGGGCTTGGAGGTGCTCATTTTTCTCATGAAGCTTGAAGATGGCCTGCCCAATGTCCTTGACGTCCAACTTGTGGTTGTTGGTGAACTCTGTGATCATAATTTGATTGGAATCGAGTCCACGCTCCACAATCTCCTGATACTTGAAAACTTGTTGCTCTAATGCCTCGATCCTTGCCTCCGTGCTTCCGGTCTTCCTTGGTCCCTCAACATCGCGGATGTGCAACAACCCCTCACACATCTCAATGGTTTGAGGGTGTTGTAGGTAGGGGTTGATGACCTTCTCGAAGAACTGGTCCTTGGGGGCACTTCAAGACGACATGACGACCTGGATCTGTCAGAAAATAGCACGAAACAAAGATAGGAGATTTTTGCGTGATACGGGAGTCAAAACCTTCGGGAGATTATATAATGAATTTTTACCGACCAAAATACGTGTTGTGCAAGAAAATGGAGTCTGGAAAGCGCACGAGCTGCCCACGAGGTAGGGGGAGCGCCCAGGGGGGTAGGGCACGCACTCCACCCTCGTGGAGGCCACATGTCCTTCCTGGACTGCTACTTATTTTTCTATTTTTCTAAATATTCCAAAACGGAGAAATATTGCCTTAAAAACTGTTTTGGAGTCGGTTTACTTACTATACCACATACCTATTCCTTTTCGGAGTCTGAAACGTTCTGGAAAGTATCCCTTATGTATTCCTCCGGGGTTACGGTTTCAATAACATTGGTTTCAACATTTATGGGATTACCTGAGATATAATGTTTGATTCTTTGACCGTTCACCACCTTCGGATTTGTGCCTTCGAAGTTGTTGATTTTTATGGCACCGGAACGATAGACCTCCTCGATGACGTAAGGACCTTCCCATTTAGAGAGAAGTTTTCCTGCAAAAAATCTTAAAAGAGAGTTGTATAGCAATACATAATCACCTACATTAAACGCACGCTTTTGTATTCTTTTGTCATGCCATCTTTTAACTTTTTCTTTAAACAACTTGGCATTTTCGTAGGCTTGGGTTCTCCATTCATCGAGTGAGTTAATATCAAATAACCTATTCTCACCGGCAAGTTTAAAATCATAGTTGAGCTCTTTAGTAGCCGAATAAGCCTTATGTTCTAGTTCGAGAGGTAAGTGACATGCTTTTCCATAACCATTTTATACGGAGACATACCCATAGGATTTTTATATGCAGTTCTATAGGCCGATAATGCATCATCAAGTTTCTTGGACCAATTCTTTCTAGATCTATTAACAGTCTTTTGCAAAAATAATTTGAGTTCTCTATTACTCAATTCTACTTGACCACTAGACTGAGGGTGATAAGGAGATGCAATTCTATGATTAACATCATATTTAGCAAGCATTTTACGGAAAGCACCATGAATAAAATGTGAACCACCATTAGTCATTAAATATCTAGGGACTCCAAATCTTGGAAAAAAACTTCTTTAAGCATTTTAATAGAAGTGTTATGATCAGCACTACTAGTTGGAATAGCTTCTACCCACTTAGTAACATAATCCACATCAACTAAAATATGTGTATAACCATTAGAGGCTGGAAAAGGTCCCATATAGTCAAAGCCCCAAACACCAAATGGTTCAATAACGAGTGAATAGTTCATAGGAATTTCTTGACGTCTACTAATATTACCAATTCTTTGACATTCATCACAAGACAAGACAAACTTACGAGCATCCTTGAAGAGAGTAGGCCAATAAAAACTGGATTGCAATACATTATGTGCAGTTCTATCTCCAGCATGGTGTCCTCCATAAGCTTCGGAGTGACACTTGCATAGGATCTGTTCCTGTTCATGCTCAGGCACACAATGTCTAATAACACCATCTACTCCTTATTTATAAAGATGTGGGTCATCCCAAAAGTAATGCCAAAAATCATAGAAGAACTTTTTCTTTTGCTGGTATGTGAAACTAGGTGGTATGAATTTGGAAACAATGTAATTAGCATAATCAGCATACCATGGAGAAGTATGAGAAGCATTTATGACATTTAATTGCTCATCAGGAAAGCTATCATCAATAGGTAGTGGGTCATCAAGCACATTTTCTAACCTAGAAAAGTTGTCTGCAACGGGGTTCTCAGCTCCCTTTCTATCAACAATATGTAAGTCAAATTCTTGTAGCAAGAGAACCCATCTAATAAGTCTAGGTTTAGCATCTTTCTTTTCCATAAGATATTTAATAGCAGCATGATCGGTGTGAATAGTTACTTTAGAATCAACAATATAAGGTCTGAACTTATCACAAGCAAATACAACTGCTAAGAACTCGTTTTCAGTAGTAGCATAATTTCTTTGAGCATTGTCTAGGGTTTTACTAGCATATTGAATAACGTTTAATTTCTTATCAACTCTTAGCCCTAGAACAGCACCTACAGCATAATCACTAGCATCACACATAATTTCAAAGGGTAAATTCCAATCAGGTGGGTGAACAATAGGTGCAGAGGTCAATGCTTTCTTAAGTATTTCAAATGCTTCTACACAATCATCATCAAAGACAAACGGTATATATTTTAGTAATAAATTAGTCAGAGGCCGAGAAATTTTGAGAAGTCCTTAATGAACCTCCTATAAAATCCGGCGTGACCAAGGAAACTTCTTATAACTTTGATGTCCTTGGGACATGGCATCTTTTCAATAGCATCAACCTTGGCTTTATCAACTTCAATACCTCTTTTAGAAACTTTATGCCCCAAGACAATACCTTCATTAACCATAAAGTGGCACTTTTCCCAATTCAAGACAAACTCGATCAAGGTTGCTCAAGAAATCATCAAAAGAAGATCCATAGACGGAAAAATCGTCCATGAAAAATTCACAAATCTTTTGACAAAAGTCAGAGAATATAGCCATCATGCATCTTTGAAAGGTAGCAGGTGCCTTACATAAACCAAAAGGCATACGTCTATAAGCAAAACTACCAAAAGGGCAAGTAAAAGTAGTCTTTGATTGATCCTTGGCTGACACAGGTATTTGAGAGAAACCAGAATAACCATCTAGAAAGCAAAAATGTGTATGTTTGGATAATCTTTCTAGCATTTGATCGATAAAAGGTAAGGGGTAATGATCCTTTTTAGTGGCCTTATTTAATTTGCGGAAATCAATTACCATCCTATAACCTGTAATAATTCTTTGAGGAATCAATTCATCTTTATCATTAGGAACAACAGTAATACCTCCCTTCTTAGGGACACAATGGACAGGACTTACCCACTGACTATTTGCAACGGGATAGATTATACCTGCCTCAAGGAGCTTTAGTATTTCTTTTCTTACCACTTCTTTTATTTTAGGATTCAGCTGTCGTTGATGATCACGAACTGGTTTAGCATCTTCTTCCAAATTTATTTTATGTTGACATAGAGTGGGACTAATGCCCTTAAGATCATCAAGAGTATACCCAATAGCAGCACGGTGCTTCTTCAGAGTTCTCAATAATCTCTCTTCCTCATGCTCTAAAAGGTTAGCACTAATAATAATAGGATATATCTTTTTCTCATCAAGATAAGCATATTTAAGAGTATCAGGCAACGGTTTAAGCTCAAACACGGGATTGCCCTTGGGTGGAGGAGGATCCCCTAGGATTTCAACAGGCAAATTCTATTTCAAAATAGGTTCCTGTTTAAAGAATAATTCATCTATTTCCCTACTTTCATTCATAAACATATCATTTTCATGGTTTAGCAAATATTGTTCTAAAGGTTCAGTAGGAGGTATCGCAATAGAAGCAAGACCAATAATTTCATCCTTACTAGGTAATTTTTCCTCACGGTGTTGTCTACTAAATTTAGAGATATTAAATTCATGAGACATATCATCTAAGCCGATGGTAACAACATCCATTTTGCAATCTATCTTAGCATTAACAATGTTTAAGAAGGGTCTACCAAATATAATGGGACAAAAGCTATCTTGTGGGGAACCAAGAACAAGAAAATCAGCAGGATATTTAGTTTTCCCACACAAGACTTGAACATCTCTAACAATTCCCATTGGTGATATAGTATCTCTATTGGCAAGTTTAACTGTGACATCAATATCTTCTAACTCAACAGGTGCAATATCATGCATACTTTCTCTATATAGGCCAATAGGTATTGCACTAGCATTGGCACCCATATCACATAAGCCATGATAACAATGATCTCCTATTTTAATAGAAATAACAGGCATGCCTACCACAGGTCTAGGTTTATCTTTAGCACAAGGTTTAGCAATTCTAGCAGTTTCATCACAGAAATAAATAACATGCCCATCAACATTATCAAACAAGAGATCTTTAACAATAGCAATATTAGGTTCAACTTTAACTTGCTCAGGAGGTGTATAAGTTTTAATATTGCTTTTATGAACCACAGTTGAAGCTTTAGCATGATCCTTTATCCTAACAGGGAAAGGTGGTTTCTCAACATAAGAAGTAGGAAGAATAGGATCATTATAAGTGACAATCTTTTCTTCAACTTTAATAGGTGCAGCTACTTTTACTTGTATGGGAGGATGATATTTAAACCACTTCTCCTTGGGGAGATCAACATAAGTAGCAAAAGATTCACAGAAAGAAGCTACTATCTCAGAGTCAAGTCCATATTTAGTGCTAAATTTATGGAAAACATCGGTATTCATAAAAGATTTAACTCAATCAAACTTAGGTGTCATACCTGACTCCTTACCTTCGTAGAGGTCCCAATCTTCAGAGTTGCATTTAATTCTTTCCAATAAATCCCATTTGAATTCAATAGTCTTCATCACAAAAGAGCCAGCACAAGAAGTATCGAGCATGGTGCGATTGTTATCAGAAAGCCGAGCATATAAATTTAGAATAATCATTTCTCTTGAGAGCTCATGATTGGGGCATGAATATAACATTGATTTAAGCCTCCCCAAAGCTTGAGCAATGCTTTCTCCTTTGCGAGGCCAAAATATATATATATAATTGCGATCATGATGAACAAGATTCTTAGGATAAAACTTTTGATGAAATTCCAATTTCAATCGTTTGTAGTTCCATGACCCCATATCATCACATAGCCTATACCATGTCAATGCATCTTCCATCAAAGATAAAGGAAAGACCTTCTTCTTACCAACATCTCCGGGTACACCTGCAAGCTTAAATAATCCACAAACTTCATCAACATATATTAGGTGCTCATCAGGATGCATTGTTCCATCTCCCGCAAAAGGATTAGCTAACAGTTTTTCTAACATACCCGAAGGAAATTCAAAGCAGACATTTTCATTTTTAGTAGGTTCAGTTGGTTGAGGAGCAACTCTTTGCTCTACTGGTCGGGGTGAAGATACCCTGAACAAGCCCCTCAGAGGATTACTTTCCATAGTAACAAGTGACTGTAAATTTCAGCACACTATATAAATTTTTCCTTACCAAATTCCACCTACCAAAGGCGCTTCACTCCCCGGCAACGGTGCCAGAAAAGAGTCTTGATGACCCACAAGTATAGGGGATCTATCGTAATCCTTTCGATAAGTAAGAGTGTCGAACCCAACGAGGAGCAGAAGTGATAAGCGGTTTCCAGCAAGGTATTCTCTACAAGTACTGAAATAAGTGGTAACAGATAGTTTTGTGATAGGATAATTTTTAACGAGCAACAAGTAACAAAAGTAAATAAGTGCAGAAAGGTGTCCCAATCATTTTTGTAGGAAAGGACAAGCCTGGACAAACTCTTATATAGAGAAAACCCTCCCAAGGACACATGGGAATATCGTCAAGCTAGTTTTCATCACACTCATATGATTCGCATTCGGTACTTTGATAATCTGATATGTGGGTGGACCGGTGCTTGGGTACTGTCCTTACTTGGACAAGCATCCCACTTATGATTAACCTCTATTGCAAGCATCCGCAACTACAATAAAAGTATTAAGGTAAACCTAACCATAGCATGAAACATATGGATCTAAATCAGCCCCTTACGAGGCAACGCATAAACTAGGGTTTAAGTTTTTGTCACTCTAGCAACCCATCATCTACTTATTACTTCCCAATGCCTTCCTCTAGGCCCAAATAATGGTGAAGATTTATGTAATCGACATTCACATAACACCACTAGAGGAGAGACAACATACATCTCATCAAAATATCAAACGAATACCAAATTCACATGACTACTAATCGCAAGACTTCTCCCATGTCCTCAGGAACAAATGTAACTACTCACAAAGCATATTCATGTTCATAATCATAGGGATATTAGTATGCATATAGGATCTGAACATATGATCTTCCACCAAATAAACCAACTAGCATCAACTACAAGGAGTAATTAACACTACTAGCAACCCACAGGTACCAATCCCGGACTTGGAGACAAGAATTGGATACAAGAGATGAACTAGGGTTTTGAGAGGAGATGATGCTGGTGAAGATGTTGATGGAGATTTCCCTCTCCCGATGAGAGGAGCGTTGGTGCTGATGATGGCAATGATTTCCCCTTCCCGGAGGGAAGTTTCCCCGGCAGAACAGCTCCGCCAGAGCCCTAGATTAGTTCCACCAAGGTTCCGCCTCGTGGCGGCGGAGTTTCGTCCGAGAAGATGGCTCATGATTTTTTTCCCATCGAAAGACTTCATATAGCAGAAGATGGTCATCGGAGGGTCACCAGGGGGCCCACACGGTAGGGGGCGCGCCCAAGGGGTAGGGCGCGCCCCCACCCTCGTGGGTAGGGTGTGGCCCCCCTGGTGAACTTCTTGCGCTCAGTATTTATTATATATTCTGAAATTAACTTCCGTGAAGTTTTAGGACTTTTGGAGCTGTGCAGAATAGGTCTGTAATATTTGCTCCTTTGCCAGTCCAGAATCCCAGCTATCGACATTCTCCCTCTTTATGGAAACCTTGTAAAACAAGAGAGAATAGGCATAAGTATTATGACATAATGTGTAATAACAACCCATAATGCAATAAATATCGATATAAAAGCATGATGCAAAATGGACGTATCACATCACCCTTTCCTCTTCAAGGGAAAACCAACGCATTCTCAAGAGGTAGCAAGAAGGATTTCTGGCGCCGTTGCCGGGGAGATCTACACCAAGTCAAGATATACCAAGTACTCATCACAACTCTTATCCTTCGCATTACATTATTTGCCATTTTCCTCTCATTTTCCTCTCCCCCACTTCACCCTTGCCATTTTATTCACCCTTTTTTTCGTCCACCTTCTTGCCGTATGTATATTTCCTTGTGTTTCCATGTGCCTTATATTTGCTTGCATCTTTGCTTGCTAAAAATCTATTGATATGGATCCACTTAAAGTTTTCTACTTGGATCATCTTCGATCCTTATGCGCTCGTGTTGAAACCCCAACTAGCCTAGTGGATGGGAAATCTTTAGACGAACATGCTCATTTTGTGCGTCACCATTTGTCTGAAAAAGGGATACTCTTATGGGATCAAATAAACCGATTTCTATGTTATGCTTGGAATCTTTGTGAAATTTGTGATCTTACTTGTTTCTCTAAGAACCCTAAAAAACACCTCCCCTACCTATGTGAGTTTAATGATAATGAAATCGTATCTTCTTATGCAAAGGGTGTTTATAGTTACTATGATATCGAACAAATTGAAGAATTTGTTGCTTGTAAGGGTGCTTATGAGGTTGCTTCTTTGATTGAAAAGTATGATGTTACTCTATAAAAATCTTAAAATTTTGACATACTTAAATATTGCTATGAAAACTATGCTCATAATGTCTATGTCAAAGAATTTATTGAAAGAATGATCGTTGCTTCGAAAGAAAATAATGATACGCATGAATCTATAGATAATTATGATCCCGATGATTTGATTAAAATATCCCTTGATGAATATGATGCTTGCTATTCTTGTGGCTATGATGCCAATATTTATGAAGATGAATTTGCTATAGTTCCTTATGTTAAACATGAGATCGTTGCTATTGCACCCATACTTGATAGTTCCTTCGACGAAAATCATGATTGTAATGATGTTATTATAAATTCTCTTAATGTCAATTGTGTTAATGATATGCAAAACCTCAAGCTTGGGGATGCTAGTTTTGCTATGACTACCATTTGTTGCAATGATCATGATTGGGGTGATTCTTCTTTTGATCTTGAAAATTTATTCAATCCCCATGATGAATATGAGATTGATAATAGTGCTTGCAATATTATTGAAAGTGGGTTTGGAAGAGTGACAAATTTAGATCCCACATATTTGGAACATGTTCGATCTTATGAAATTTTTGATAAAAGTGGGTTTGGAGAGGTCATGACTTTAGTTATGTTAATCCCACTATTTTGGAAGAGTGCTAAGTTTGCATACATGTGGATCGTGTTAAGAATATGTTTTGGGATAGCTATATTGTTGAATTTTCTTATGATCCTACATGTAATTATTATGAGAGAGGAAAATATGGTTGTAGAAATTTTCATGTTACTAAATTACCTCTCGTTATGTTGAGATTGCTATTGTTTCCTTCCGCTTCCTTGCATATGCTAGTTTTTGCATGCCTTGATAATGTGTTTGCCTATAAGATGCCTATGAATAGGAAGTATGTTAGACTTAGATGTGTTTTTCACGTGTTTTATGATGCTCTCTTTGTGCTCCAATTCTTTTCTTTCATGTGAGCATCGTTGAAATCTTTTGCCTAGCTAGGGGCGTTAAACGATAGCGCTTGTTGGGAGGCAACCCAATTTTATTTTTATTCCTTGCTTTTTGCTCATGTTTAGTAATAAATAATTTATCTAGCCTCTGTTTTGGTTGTGTTTTTTGTGTTTAATTAGTGTTTGTGCCAAGTAGAACCGTTGGGAAGACTTGGGGAAAGTCTTGTTGATCTTGCTGTAAAAAACAGAAACTTTAGCGCTCACGAGAATTGGTGCCATTTTTTATTGGAGATTGATATTTAGTTAATTATTTTTTCAGATGGTTAATAGATAAATTCCTCATGTCCAGAAATTTATTTTAGAATTTTTGGGATTACATAAGTTTGCGTTAGTTACAGATTACTACAGACTGTTCTGTTTTTGACAGATTCTGTTTTTCGTGTGTTGTTTGCTTATTTTGATGAATCTATGGCTAGTAATGGAGTTTATAAACCATAGAGAAGTTGGAATACAGTATTTTTAACACCAATATAAATAAATAATGAGTTCATTACAGTACCTTTAAGTGGTGTTTTATTTTCTTTCGCTAACGGAGCTCACGAGATTTTCTGTTAAGTTTTTTGTTGTGAAGTTTTCAAGTTTTGGGTAAAAATTTGATGGATTATGGAACAAGGAGTGGAAAGAGCCTAAGATTGGGGATTCCCAAGGCACCCCAAATTAAAATCCAAGTACACCAAAAAGCCTAAGCTTGGGGATGCCCCGGAAGGCATCCCCTCTTTTGTCTTCGTTCATCGGTAACTTTACTTGGAGCTATATTTTTATTCACCAGATGAAATGTGTTTTTCTTGGAGCGTCTTGTATGATTTGAGTCTTTTCTTTTTAGTTTATCACAATCATCCTTTCTGTAAACACCTTTTGAGAGAGACACACATGAATCGGAATTTATTAGAATACTCTATGTGCTTCACTTATATCTTTTGAGCTATATAGTTTTTGCTCTAGTGCTTCACTTATATCTTTTAGAGCGCGGTGGTGGTTGTATTTTATAGAAATAATTGTTCTCTCATGCTTCACTTATATTATTTTGATATTCCTTTAGAACAACATGGAAATTTGATTCTAGGCATAATAAAAACTTTCATATAAGTGCATTGAATACTATGAGAAGTTTGATACTTGATGATTGTTTTGAGATATGGAGATGGTGATATTAGAGTCATGCTAGTTGAGTAGTTGTGAATTTGAGAAATACTTGTGTTGAAGTTTGTGATTCCCGTAGCATGCACGTATGGTGAACCGTTATGTGATGAAGTCGGAGCATGATTTATTTATTGATTGCCTTCCTTATGAGTGGCGGTCGGGGACGAGCGATGGTCTTTTCCTACCAATCTATCCCCCTAGGAGCATCCGCGTAGTACTTTGTTTCGATAACTAATAGATTTTTGCAATAAGTATGTGAGTTCTTTATGACTAATGTTGAGTCCATGGATTATACGCACCCTCACCCTTCCACATTTGCTAGCCTCTCTATTACCGCACACCTTTCGCCGGTATCATACACCCACCATACCTTCCTCAAAACAGCCACCATACCTACCTATTATGGCATTTCCATAGCCATTCCGAGATATATTGCCATGCAACTTTCCACCGTTCCGTTTGTTATGACACGCTTCATCATTGTCATATTGCCATGCATGATCATGTAGTTGACATCATATTTATGGCATAGCCACCGTTCATAATTCTTTCATACATGTCACTCTTGATTCATTGCATATCCCGGTACACCGCCAGAGGCATTCACATAGAGTCATATTTTGTTCTAAGTATTGAGTTGTAAGTAAAAAGAAGTGTGATGATCATCATTATTAGAGCATTGTCCCAGTGAGGAAAGGATGATGGAGACTATGATTCCCCCACAAGTCGGGATGAGACTCCGGACGAGAAAAAAAAAGAAAAGAGGTAAAAAAGAAAAAAAGAGAAAGAAGGCCCAAATAAAATAAAAATGAGAGAAAAAGAGAGAAGGGACAATGTTACTATCCTTTTCCACACTTGTGCTTCAAAGTAGCACCATGATCTTCATGATAGAGAGTCTCCTATGTTATCACTTTCATAAACTAGTGGGAATTTTACATTATAGAACTTGGCTTGTATATTCCAATGATGGGCTTCCTCAAATTGCCCTAGGTCTTCGTGAGCAAGCAAGTTGGATGCAAACCCACTTAGTTTCTTTTGTTGAGCATTCATACACTTATAGCTCTAGTGCATCCATTGCACGGCAATCCCTACTCACTCACAACGATATCTATTGATGGGCAGCTCCACAGCCCATTGATATGCCTAGTTGATGTGAGACTATCTTCTCCTTTTTTGTCTTCTCCACAACCACCATTCTATTCCACCTATAGTGTTATGTCCATGGCTCACGCTCATGTATTGCGTGAAAATTGAAAAAGTTTGAGAACATCAAAAGTATGAAACAATTTCTTGGCTTGTCATCGGGGTTGTGCATGATTTAATATTTTGTGTGATGAAGATAGAGCATAGCCAGACTATATGATTTTGTAGGGACAACTTTCTTTGTCCATGTTATTTTGAGAAGACATAATTGCTTAGTTAGTATGCTTGAAGTATTATTATTTCTATGTCAATATTAAACTTTTATCTTGGATCTTTCGGATCTGAACATTCATGCCACAATAAAGAAAAATTACATTTCAGTCTGAAACCTTTAATCCTCTGCTCTATTGGATATGGAAATCTTCTTGTACTCTCAAGATTAAGGTTTTTGCTTGGATGCTCATCATGGACAGGCTGAATACTAATGATATGGTAGAACGAATACATTGGCACATGGAGGATGGAGTGCATTGCAGGCTCTACCCCCTGCAGGTTCGAGAGACCAGGGATCATCTTTTCTTCAACTGTAATTTCAGTGTTCGTGTCTGGAATTATCTGCAAATTGATTTACCTGCAGGGCACTCTATGTCTGATGTGGTTATTCATGCTAGGAATGACTTTGGCAAGCCATTTTTTTAGAAGTGGTGTTCACTGCATGTTGTAACATCTGGATCATTCGAAATGCCAAGGTTTTCAGAAATGAGAGGGCTAGTTTTTATAAATGGAATGCTGCTTTTAGGCACGATATCTCTTTATTGCAATATAGGACCAAATCTGCCTACAAGGATGACCTTCTCAAGTGGATCTCTTTCCTTCCCCCTTAAGGCTTAGTGTAGTAAGGCTTTTCTGCCCCCTTCCCTCCTCATAGTTTAGTTTCTCTCTATAGATTACCCCTTGTAATCAGCTTTTGTATCTTGTTCTTGGTTTTAATAAAGGTTTTGATTTGCTGTGGGGTTTACCCCATAGTTCCCAGTCAAAAAAATTACATTGAGGAATATGTTAGGAAGCATTCCACATCAAAAATTCTGTTTTTATCATTTACCTACTCGAGGACGAGCAGGAATTAAGCTTGGGGATGCTTGATACGTCTCCAACGTATCTATAATTTTTGATTGCTCCATGCTATTATATATTCTGTTTTGGATGTTTAATGCGCTTATTTATACACTTTTATATTATTTTTGGTACTAACCTATTAACCGGAGGCCTAGCCCAAATTGCTATTTTTTTTGCCTATTTCAGTGTTTCGCAGAAAAGGAATATCAAACGGAGTCCAAACGGAATGAAACCTTCGGGAGAGTTATTTTTGGACCAAACGTGATCCAGGGGACTTGGAGTGGACGTCAAGAAACAATCGAGTAGGCCATGAGGCAGGGGCGCGCCTACCCCCCTAGGCACGCCCTCCACCCTCGTGGGCCCCTCGTTGCTCCACCGACCTACTTCTTCCTCCTATATATATATATACCCCGAAAACATCCAGGAGCACCACAAAACCCTATTTCCATCGCCGCAACCTTCTGTACCCAATAGATCCCATCTTGGGGCCTTTTCCGGAGCTCCGCCGGAGGGGGCATTGATCACGGAGGGCCTCTACATCAACTACATGGCCCCTCCGATCATGTATGAGTAGTTTACCACAGACCTTCGGGTCCATAGTTATTAGCTAGATGGCTTCTTCCCTCTCTTTGGATCTCAATACAAAGTTCTCCTCGTTTCTCTTGGAGATCTATTCGATGTAATCTTCTTTTGCGGTGTGTTTGTTGAGATCCGATGAATTGTGGGTTAATGATCAAGATTACCTATGAACAATATTTGAATCTTCTCTGAATTCTTTTATGTATGATTGGTTATCTTTGCAAGTCTCTTCGAATTTTCAGTTTTGTTTGGCCTACTAGATTGATCTTTCTTGCAATGGGAGAAGTGCTTAGCTTTGGGTTCAATCTTGCGGTGCTCGATCCCAGTGACAGAAAGGGAAACGACACATATTGTATTGTTTCCATCGAGGATAAAACGATGGGGTTTATATCATATTGCATGAGTTTATCCCTCTACATCATGTCATCTTGCTTAAAGCGTTACTCTGTCCTTATGAACTTAATACTTTAGATGCATGCTGGATAGCGGTCAATGTGTGGAGTAATAGTAGTAGATGCAGGCAGGTGTCAGTCTACTTGTCACGGACGTCATGCCTATATACATGATCATACCTAGATATTCTGATAATTATTTGCTTTTCTATCAATTGCATGACAGTAATTTGTTCACCCACCATAATACTTATGCTATCTTGAGAGAAGCCGCTAGTGAAACCTATGCCCCCCGGGTCTATTTTCCATCATAGAAGTTTCCAATCTATTTTATTTTGCAATCTTTACTTTCAATCTATATCATAAAAATACCAAAAATATTTATCTTATTATTATCTCTATCAGATCTCACTCTTGCAAGTGGCCGTGAAGGGATTGACAACCCCTTTATCGCATTGGTTGCGAGGTTCTTATTTCTTTGTGTAGGTATGAGGTGACTCGCGTGTGGTCTCCTACTGGATTGATACCTTGGTTCTCAAAAACTGAGGGAAATACTTACGTTGCTTTGTTGCATCACCCTTTCCTCTTCAAGGGAAAACCAATGCATGCTCAAGAGGTAGCAAGTGGTGTGAATGAATGTGTTTGTCTCATGTGCATATGGGTAGTGATTTCCCTCTAGTCCTCACCCTATTCTAATCTCACCCCTCTAAACATATCAGATGCCTCCGAGACGTGACCCCGGATTTGTTTTCCCACCAGAGCTCACTCAGTTGATCCAACATCAGAATGCCTTGATGCAGCTACTAGTCCAGAACCAAGGCAACAACAACAACAACAACAACCTACCGCAACCACCTCCAGTGGACAACTTAGCCTGTTTTATGAGGTTGAAGTCGCCGGTGTTTTCCAGTAGTACCGAGCCGATTGTGCTGATGACTACCTCCGCGGGATTGGAAGGGAGCTGACCACCGCAGGTTGCACAGATGCTGAGAAGGTGCGCTTTGCCGCACATCAATTGGATGGACCCGAAACCTCATGGTGGGAGAATTACACTGCCACTTTCCCATAGCCAATGTCACTTGGGATTAGTTTTAGCAAGCATTCTGCATAGAACACGTCTCAACTGGAGCCATGAGCATGAAGAAGCATGAGTTTCGCAACTTATGCCAGGGAAATCGTACTATGGGGCAGTACGTGGATGAGTTCAGCAAGTTAGCCCGCTATGCCCCAGATGATGTGGCCATAGGTGTCACAAAGCAAGAGAAGTTTATGGAAGGGATGAATGATGAGTTGAGCATGCACTTGATGGTGGCAACATTCACTAACTTCCAAGAGTTGGTAGATAGGGCGCTTATGATCGAAGGCAAGCAGCAGCAGATAGAGAGCCGCAAAAGGAAGTGTAGACATGGTAAGTATAATTCTGGAGCTCAACAGAAGCCTCGCTTTACCCCGAACTCGGGAGGACATACCCATCATAACCATGGAGGCCACACTCACAATGGAGGGAGTTCATATAACCACAATGGACCTAAGAACGGTAATGGGAATGGAGGAAACAATGGTCAGAATCGTTTCAACCCCACTACACCCGCCAAGAAGGATCTAAGTCACATTACTTGTTTCAAGAGCGGGAAGACAGGACACTATGCCACCGAGTGTCCTAAAGCAAAGAATGGAAATGGCAATGGAAGCTCAGGGAAGAAGTCAAACCCTTTCATCAGAGGTCAGGTGAACCACATCAACGTGGAGGAAGTTGAAGAGTAGCCTGACGCAGTAATTGATAAGTTTTTGATTAAGTCATTTACTGCGCTCGTTCTTTTTGACACTGGTGCATCGCATTCATACATATCAAGGGGATTTGTGGACAAGTTTAAGTTGCCAACCTTAGCCCTCAGATCACCCATATTAGTAAGCTCGCCAGGATCAGAGTATATGGCCAGCCGATGGTCTGATTGGTTACCATTAACCATTGGTAGCCATGTTTTCCCCTCTGACCTAGTAATTCTGGAGTCACAAGGATTGGATATAATACTAGATATGGATTGGCTATCTAAGTATGAAGGAAACATTGACTGTGCTAGTAAGTCAATTTTTCTCACCACCCAGGAGGGAAACAGGATCAAGTGTGTATCTAGGCATGCGCCAAGGAGGACTCAAGTAAATTCCCTCTCGGGAGTTGTTCAGGAGGAAGTACCAGTTGTGAAGGAATACCCTGATGTATTTCCAGAGGAATTACCAGGCATGCCACCAGATCGAGACATAGAATTTTTGATAGAGCTATTGCCAGGAACCGGACCAATATCGAAGAGACTGTATCGGATGCCCGCAAATGATCTAGAGGAAATTAAGAAGAAGATTAAGGAGTTATTGGAGAAAGGTTACATTCGACCAAGTTCATAACCGTGGGGAGCCCCAGTGCTCCTAGTTGAGAAGAAGGATGGATCTTTGAGAATGGTTGTTGATTATCGAGCTTTGAATGAAGTGACGATCAAGAACAAGTACCCACTACCGATGATCAATGATTTGTTTGACCAGTTGTAGGGAGCTGAAGTATTCTCCAAGATCGATCTTCGATCAGGATACCACCAGCTGAAGATCCAAGAACATGATATACCTAAGACAACTTTTACCACAAGGTATGGGCTATATGAGTACACGATCATGTATTTTGGATTGACTAACGCCCCTGCCTATTTTATGAGTATGATGAACAAGGTGTTCATGGAGTTTTTGGATAAGTTTGTTGTGGTGTTCATTGATGATATATTGTGTACTCGAAGAATCAAGAGGAACGCAAGGAACATTTGCGACTAGTTCTCGAGAAGCTCAGGGAACATCAACTATATGCCAAGTTCAGCAAATGTGATTTTGGTTGAAGGAAGTTGGATTTCTTGGACATGTTATATCAGGAGAAGGTATACCAGTAGACCCCACCAAGGTCCAGTCTGTCACTGAGTGGTTGGCACCCACCTCAGTTGGAGAGATCCGCAGTTTCCTGGGACTCGCAGGATATTATAGGAGGTTCATTGAGAATTTTTCCAAGATTGCGAAACCCATGACAGATTTGTTAAAGAAGGACACTAAGTTCAAATGGACCGAGGAATGTGAGGCTAGTTTTCAGGAGTTGAAGAAATGGTTGGTTACAGCCCTAGTGCTAATTCTTCCGGGTATATGCAAGGATTTCCAAGTGTATTGCAACTCTTCTCGCTTGGGACTTGGAGGTGTGCTTATGCAAGACGGAAGAGTTGTATCATATGCCTCACATCAGCTTCGACATCACGAGTTGAATTATGCCACGCATGATTTGGAGTTAGCAGCCGTAGTGCATGCACTCAAGACCTGGAGACATTTTCTAATTGGAAACCGTTGTGATGTGTACATGGATCACAAGAGTTTGAAGTACATTTTCACGTAGAAGGAGTTAAACCTCAAGTAGAGGAGATGGTTGGAGCTCATAAAGGATTATGATATGAAGTTGCATTATCATCCAGGAAAGGCCAATGTTGTAGCAAATGCTTTGAGCCGCAAGAGTTATGTCAATACCCTCGTAAGTGGAGTATTACCGCAGGAGTTAGTTGACGATATCAAGGAACCTCGTTTGGAGATAGTTCCAAGAGGTTTTCTTGCAGCAATGGAGGTTCAGTGCACATTATTGGGAAAGATTCAAGAAGCTCAGAAGGATGATAAGGAAATTGCTGAGATAAAGGAGAAAATGAGCAAAGGAAAAGCCAAGGGTTTTCCTGAGGATGAGCACGAAACTTTATGGTTTGAGGATCGGGTATATGTGCCTAATAATGCGGAGATCAGGAAGTTAATACTTCAGGAAGCTCATGACTTTCCATACTCGATTGACACCGGAAACACCAAAATGTATTTGGATTTGAAGGAACGTTTCTAGTGGACAGGTATGAAGAAGGATATTACCGAGTATGTAGCAGTATGTGATGTATGCCAGAGAGTGAAGGCAAAACATCAGACGCCAGCCAGATTATTACAATCTATGCTAATACCCGAATGGAAGTGGGACAAGCTTGGCATGGATTTCATCACTAGGTTACCCAGGACACGACCAGGATATGATTCCATCTGGGTAGTAGTTGATCGCTTGACCAAAGTGGCTCACTTTATCCCCATGAAAACTAGTTGTACAAGCGCGAAGTTGGCCAAGATATATATGACCAGGATCGTATGTTTGCATGGATTTCCATGGACCATCGTATCAGATAGAGGAACATGGTTTACCTCGAAGTTTTGGAATCAGTTGCACCAGACTTTGGGTACCAGGCTAGAGTTTAGTACAACCTTTCATCCGCAGACAGATGGACAGATCAAGAGAGTCAATCAGATTCTGGAGGACATGTTGAGAGCCTGTGCGCTTGATTATGGATCTAGTTGGGACGATAATTTTCCCTACGCAGAGTTCTCATACAACAACAGTTATCAGGCTAGTTTGAAGATGGCACCTTTCAAAGCTTTGTATGGTAGAAGGTGTAGGACACCGGTAATGTGGGATGAAGTAGGAGACCATCAGTTGTTTGGACTAGATTTGATCAAAGAGTCTGAAGAGAAGGTTAAGTTGATTCGAGATAGACTGAAGATAACTCACTCCAGGCAGAAGAGTTATGCCGATACAAGGAGGTAGTATATGAGATTGGAGACAGAGCATATCTTCGTGTATCACCACTGCGAGGTGTTAAACGATTTGGAGTTAAGGGAAAGTTAGCCCCGAGATTTGTAGGACCGTACCGAGTTTTGGAGCGTATGGGAGAAGTTTCCTACAAGTTGGAGTTACCCAAAGGATTGTTAGGAGTTCATGATGTGTTTCACGTTTCCCAGTTGAAGAAGTGCATGCAGAGATGACCGATATTCCCTTGAGAGATATAGTGCCCCTGGAAGCAATTCAGTTGGAGAGTGATCTAACCTATGAGGAGAAACCCGTCAAGATTCTCGAGTTTGCCAGCGGAGTTACACGCAGCAACGTTATCAAGTTTTGTAAAGTTCAGTGGAGCCACCATGCCAAGGATGAAGCCACCTGGGAGCGAGAGGAAGACTTACGGAAAGACCACCCACACCTGTTTTCTAGCCAACTGGAATCCCGAGGGCGAGATTCATCCTAAGGGTGGTAGGTTTGTAACATCCCAATTTTCAATTTGGATGTTATACACAGGTCATGATATGCATATCATATTTTATTTGCATTTTGATTGAGATCCTAAGAAATCTTAAGCAACTCAAGGACCCAAGGAGAGAGTTGGAGATTTCACAAATTTTCATATTTGAATTTTTCAAATTTGAAAAGAGGATCAATTTGATTTTAATATTTTTCTCTTCAATTATTTCCAATAATAGAAATAAATGAGAGAAGATAAAATGACTTCTTCAAAAGAAAGGAATATTGGAGGAGAAATTTTAAAATCAAATTATTATTTATTTTCTATTTTATTTGAATTAGAAAAATATGCATTTTTGAAAATTGCACTCTTAGGCTAGAAAAATGTTCAGCTCGTCCAAAATATTAGGTTTGGACGGTGAAAATTATTTCTGTTATTTTTATATTTTATTAGGATTTTTCTTTCGGGCGAATATTTTTAGAAGTCTTCGCCGACTAGGCCGGCCCAGCTTCAGCCAGGCCGCGGCCCAACCCAGCTCGCCCGTCGCCCCCATCCCCGAGCGGGACACCACTTGGAGTCCACGCGCCGTCTCTCCCTTGCCCCTCCTCCACACCTCCCGAGGGTGCCCCAGCCCTTTATAAGCTGCCGCCCGCCGCCCTCTCCTCCTTGTCTGCTACACCGCCGCCACCTGCACCCAAGCCGCCGCCGCGCCGCTGCCTGCTTGCGCCGCCTCCACCTGCGCCCAAGCCGCCGCCGCCGTTCGCCAACGCCGCCGCTCCCCGTGCCGCTAGTCGCGCCCCGCGTAGCCGCCGCCCGCCTCTATCGCCAAGCCCAATGCCGCACCGGAGTCTGCCGCCGCCGCCCGGACTCGCTGACCGCCGCCACCGGTTTTTGACGGAAAACCGCCCCGAACGATACAAAACCATCCTGGTTTTCTTTTGTTTTTCCGGTTTTCCCGATCGGTTTATGTTGGGAGTGTTCGTTAGATTAGCTTCTTTAGCGAACGGTTTTCATCGGTTTAGTTCTGTTAGCGAACGTCCATTCCTTAGATTTTCTTTTTGTTTTATTTTTTTCCACGAGGGGCCTATTCGTGAATACTTTTATCACAGATTAGTCCCTGATCTTCAAACATTCGTTACTTTTTACCCGTTTGTCCAAATCCAGTGAAACCAACGCCAAAAGATTCATCTTGTTCCCCTCTTTCGAGATAATGAACTTGAACAAGGTTTCGACAATTTGAAAATTGGTCTCAAGCAGATTTGATTTCAAACTTCTTTTGATTGCAGTTTGAGTTTCATAGCTCCGATTTGATTGATTCTTTTTGCAAATCGAAGCTCTCCTGTTGAGTTTTCAATGTGGATCTTTTCTCTTGAGTTTTACCCTTGCATCTTGTGCTTGAGTGCTTATGTATGCTATTGTTTGTTCACGATAGAGTTTTCGGAGTGCGAGGCTTGCTACTACGAGTCACTAGGGTTTGCAGATCGTCAGCAAGGCAAGTAACACTTTGATCATATCCCTTATTACCCAGTTTTATGCATTAGTTCCAATCCTCAAACATTGCATGAATAGAACTTGTTTAACATGTGGGTATTGGGAAGTAGTTGATGGGGTAGGAACCTATTGCCCTTTTTATCAAACCCTGGGAGTTACTACGTTATGCTTATATTGCTATGCTATGCTCATAGACGTGGTTTTGTTTGAGTGATCCATGACAGATGTGGGAGTTATCTTTAATTAATGGTTAACTTAAGGTGGGTACTTTAATACACATCTGGGTGGATTGGTTGGGGCACCCTGGAGCACCCAGTGGTTGTCCGGACACCTGGAGCAATCCAGTGTTGTCCTAGGATATCCCGGAGTACCCGTGTGATCATCCTATGGTTTGCCACCCAGGCTCAAAGGGATCATAAGATTTTTCATGCTAGAAACTTCCATGTGCAGCCACAAGCCATTATGGGCTCTGGCATAGTTGAGTAAGTTTTGTGACCTCTTTCAGTGGTAGGCTAGCAGATGTAGGGGATGTAGGTGGTACTGTCTACCCAGAGTAAACAGTTAATGCTTCTAAAAGACTGTGTCTCGATCATCCATTTCCCAAACATCATGTAGTGCAAGAAATCCAATGGAGGAGATCGAGTCTTGTGGGGAAAAGTGCGCAAACCTCTGCAGAGTGTACAAACTAATCATGATTAGCCGTGTCCCCGGTTATGGACATCTTAAGTATCTGTTACTTGAATTATTGATTTAGTCTCATCACTCTACTTAATTAATTTGTTTGGTTGACAATTATTATTTTAGGGATTGAATTGAAGGACCCTTCTCACTGTTTTCAACAAAATTTCTACTTAAATAAAATATATTCCTTTGTTGTAGGGAAAGACTAGCTTTATGCAAATGATATCTATAGAGCCTCCACCAGCCATATATGCATATAGTGTTAGCTATTACTTGTTCATTGCTTTATCGTGTTATCTTGCTAGCATATTCCATGTGCTGACCTACACAGGCTGTAATGTATTATGTTGCAGAGTTTTCAGACGAAGAGTAAGGTGCGCCAGGTCATTGTCGTGCACTCAGCTAAGCCGTTGGAGTTGATGGACTCATTTACCTTCAAAGCTTCCGCTGTTATCTTATTTAGATGGCCTTCGGCCATATTATTGTAATAGTTCTCTTTTGAGACATTCGATGTAATAAGTGTGTGATTGAACTCTGTTATAAATCCTCGAGTACTGTGTGTGTGAGCATTACCGATCCAGGGATGACACTTATATATACAGAGAGATTTGACCGTCTAAGGTCAGATCGCTACAATCAATATTTCGTTGACTCCCCTAGGGTGTTGGGAATATTGGGGTATTTATAGAACAAAGTGGCGGTCCGGGGGCACCCGAGGTGGGCACAACCCACCAGGGCGCGCCTGGGCCTCCTGCCGCGCCCTGGTGGGTTGTGCTCTCCTTAGAGCACACCCAGGCGCAGCCAGGCCTATTACGTGTCTTCTGGTCCATAAAAAATCTGTGTAAAGTTTCGTGTCTTTTGGACTCCGTTTGGTATTGATTTTCTGCGATGTAAAAAACATGCAAAATACAACAACTGACACTTGGCACTATGTCAATAGGTTAGTACCCAAAAATGATATAAAATGACTAAAATGAATATAAAACATCCAAGATTGGTAATATAACGGCATGGAACAATAAAAAAGTTATATAACGTATCACAAAGTAGTATGGGAGTAACTGTGACGGTGGCCAAAGTAATAGTAGCAGTTTTATAGTAGTCATAACAGTGGCAACAGAAAAGTAACTAAGAAAATATCAATATGTGAAAAGCTCATAGGCAATGGACCAATGATGGATAATTATGTCGGATGGCATTCATCATGCAATGGTTATAACATAGGGTGACACAGAACTAGCTTCAATTCATCAATGTAATGTAGGCATGTATTCCGAATATAGTCATACATGCTTATGGAAAAAGAACTTGCATGCCATCTTTTGTCCTACCCTCCCGTGGCAGCGAGGTCCTATTGGAAACTAAGGGATATTAAGGCCTCCTTTTAATAGAGTACTAGACCAAAGCATTAGCACTTAGTGAACACATGAACTCCTCAAACTACGGTCATCACCGGGAGTGGTCCCGACTATTCTCACTCCGGGGTTGCCGGATCATAACACGTAGTAGGTGACTATAACTTGCAATATTGGATCAAGAACACACATATATTCATGAAAACAGAATAGTTTCAGATCTAAAAACATGGCACTCGGGCCCTAGTGAAGCATTAAGCATAGCAAAGTCGTAGCAACATCAATCTTAGAACATAGTGGATACTAGGGATCAAACCCTAACAAAACTAACTCGATTACATGGTAAATCTCATCCAACCTATCATGGTCCAGCAAGCCTATGATGGAATTACTCACGCACGGCGGTGAGCATAATGAAATTGGTATTGGAGGATGGTTGACGATGATGATGGCGACAAATTCCCCTCGCTGGAGCCCAAAACGGACTCCAGATCTGCCCTCCTGAGGAAGAATAGGGTTTGGCGGCAACTCTGTATCGTAAAATGCGATGAATCCTTCTCTCTGGTATTTTTCTCCCCGAAAGAGAATATATGGAGTTGGAGTAGGCCGATGGAGATCCAGGGGCCCACAAGGTTCGAGGGCGCGCCCCCACCCTTGTGGCTAGGGTGTGGCCCCCCTGGTGCTGATTCTTTCGCCAATATTTATTATTAATTCCAAAAGTTATCTCTGTGAAGTTTCAGGTCATTCTGAGAACTTTTTATTCTACACAAAAACAACACCATGACAATTCTGCTGAAAACATCGTTAGTCTGGGTTAGTCCCATTCAAATCATGCCAGTTAGAGTCCAAAACAAGGGCAAAAGATTTTGTAAAAGTAGATGCGTTGGAGACGTATCAAGGCCTCCTGACTCATAGCCTTTACCAACAAAGGTTCCATACCTGGATATTACAAATTTATTCGGCTCAAGACAAGCTTGTAGCCATCTCTACACAGAAGAGATCCGCTAACAAGATTTTTATTGACAAAGGGTACATAATGGACGTTCTTCAGCTGCACAATCTTTCTTGAAGTAAACTTCAGATCAACCGTTCCAACACCACGAACACTTGAACCGTTGCCCATCAGCATGATTGAAGTCCCTACGGTCTGATAAGATGAAAACATGGAAATATCACCGCATACATGCACATTAGAACCCGTGTCAATCAACCAATCAGGGGAATGACATACTGAAAGAATAGTGGGAAATATACCATACCCAGCATCCTTCATGTCAGTGTCACCAATGATAACATTAGCGGTCTTGCCGCCTTTCCGAAGATGACGTTTGTCATAACGATTAGGGCAACTAGGAGCCCAATGATCAGGATCTCCGCAAACATGACAAACACCTTTCTTATTGTCATTCTTCTTCTTAAAGTTGGTGTGCTGTACAGCCTTGTTCTTCCCATCAAACTTTGCTTTACCATGAAACTTTCCTTTGTTCTTGAACTTGTGGGGCTGGAAGTTTTTCTTTTGTACCAGATTGGCACTAGTTCCTCCCTCAATACCTCGAGCACGTGTGTCTTTTGCTCTCGCCTTTTCTTCCACATTAATAGTACCAATGAGATCCGGAACGGAAAACTCCCGCCTCTTATGCTTCAGTAAGGAAGCAAAGTTCCTCCACGAGGGAGGAAGCTTAGTGATGATGCCTCCGGCAACAAACTTGTATGGTAACATACAATTGAATTGCTCAAGTTCTCTAGAAAATGACTGTATCTCGTGAGATTGCTCGACCAGGGAGTGCTCATCCATGATGTAAAACTCAGTGTCGGCATCCGAGACCCCAAACTTAGCCTCGAGGGCATCCCACATATCTTTTCCATTGTCAATTGACGCATAAGCATCAACTATGTTCTCACCAAGAACACTCAAGAGAGCAACCTTAAACAGGGTATCCTGATATGTCTCCAACATATCTATGATTTTTGATTGTTCCATGATGTTATATTATCATTCTTGGATGTTATTACAATCATTTTATAGCAACTTTATATCATTTTTGGGACTAACCTATTGACATAGTGCCCAGTGCCAGTGCCAGTTGCAGTTTTTTGCTTGTTTTTTTACTTCTCAGAAAATCAATACCAAACGTTGTCCAAATGTAGTGAAACTTTTTGTACATTTTTTGGGACCAGAAGACATCCAATGGGCCAAAGAAGTACCAGAGGGGTGCCCCGAGGGGGAGGGGGGCACAACCCACCCGGGCGCCCCTGGGGGCCCAGGCGCGCCCTGGTGGGTTGTGCCCACCTCGGTGGCCTCCCGCACCGCCTCTTCGCCCTATAAATTCCCAAATATTCCAAAACCCCCACGGGTAACCCTAGATCAGAAGTTCTGTCGCCGCAGGCCTCTGTATCCACGAAAAACCAATCTAGACCCTATTCCGGCACCCTGCCGGAGGGGGGAAATCATCACCGGTGACCATCTTCATCATCCCGGCGGCCACCATGATGAGGAGGGAGTCGATGAAAGTCAATTCTAGTCGCCGCAAGTTCCAGGAACCACAGATCCAACATGAACACCATCAAGGAGGGGTTCATCATACTCATTGGTGCCTCTCCGATGATACGTGAGTAGTCTTTCATAGATCTACATGTCCGTAATTAGTAGCTAGATGGCTTCCTCTCTCTCTCTCTCTCTCTCTCTCTCTCTTTCTCTCTCGATTCTCAATACAATGGTCTCTTGGAGCTCTATTTGATGTAACTCTTTTTATGGTGTGTTTGTTGGGATCCGATGAACTTTGAGTTTATGATCAGATCTATGTTTTTATCCATGAAAGTTATTTGAGTCTTTTGATCTCTTATATGCATTGTAGCGACCAGACCTCGAACGGTCCAATCTCTGTGCTCAGGTGTCATCCCTGGATCAGTAATGCTGACACCACACAGTAATTGAAGGATTTATAACAGAGTAGCAATCACACACTTATTACATCGGGTGTCTCAAAAGAGAACATATTACAATAAATATGGCTTAAGGCCATCTAATAACGATAACGGCGGTAGGCTTGGAAGATAAGTGAGTCCATCAACTCCAACGGCATCACTGAGTATAGAACCATGACCTAAAACTCCTTAATCGTCGTCTGAAAAGTCTGCAACATTAACGTTGCAGCCCGAAACGGGTTAGCGCATGGAATATGCTGGCAAAGTAGCACATAGAGAGTAATGGAATGAAACAGTCTATTCTATATGCATATTTGGCTGGTGGAAAGCTCTATGGTTTTAGTTTTGTGGAAAGCCAATTTTTCCCTACTGCAAAGGAATAAATTTTCTTTTAACTATCATGGTAGTTGTTAAACATTGAGAATGGTTGACAGCATTCTCAATCCCAATTAAGCATCATCATTAAACAAAACCCAACAAAATTAAAGTTTAGAGTAGCATGTTGAGATTCACATGATAATCCAGGTACTAGATACTCAAGACGTCCATAACCGGGGACACGGCTAACCATGATTAGTTTATACACTCTGCAGAGGTTTGCGCACTTTTCCCCACAAGACTCGATCTCCTCCATTGGATTTCTCGCACTACATGGTGTTTGAGAAACGGATGACTGAGACATAGTCTTTCAGAAGCGCTAGCACCTTACGAACGGGTAGACCGTACCAACCTACATCCCCTACATCTGCTAGTCTACCACTGTAAGAGTTCGAACGACTTAGTCAACTATGCTAGAGCCCATAATAGCTTGTGGCTGCACACGGAAGTTTCTAGCATGAATAATCTCATGATCTCTTTGAGCCTGGGTGGTGGTCCGTAAAGAAAAACAGGCAATCGCTAGAATACCCAGGTGCCTCAATCCACCCAGATGTGTATTTAAGTTGCCACCTTAAGTAAACCATTAATTAACAATCTCACATCTGTCATGGATACACTCACCCAATCCACGTCTACTAGCATAGCATGGCCTAATAAGCAAACGTAGAAGTAACTCCCAAAGGTTTGATAATAACAGGTAATAGGTACTACCTCAACTACTTCCCAAACCCACAATTTAATTAGATCCTAATCATGCAATGTGTGAGGATTGATCTAATGCAATAAAACTGGGTAGTTGGAAAGCATGATCAAAGTGTTACTTGCCTTGCTGATGATCCGGGAAACCTAGCGATTCGAAGTAGCAAGCGGCGCACTCCGGGTACTCTATTGCAAACAAACAAGCATACAATAAGTACTCAACTAATGCACAGGTAAAACTCACATAAGAGATCTAACCAGAAACTTCAACTTAAGAACTCCGGTTGGCAAAAAGAATCAAACCGAACGAAGCAACGAAAGACAAACGGCAAAAGAAAGAGGCTTCATTTACTATTCTAGATCTAGGGCAATTTTTACAGTGGCAAAAACTTGTTTAAGTTGGTTAAACGGAAAGAGGGTTTCGAGACGAAACTCTAGGCGCTTGAATCGTCTGATTCCGATAAACGAGCGAAAAGTTATACTAAAACAAAAATCAGATCAGAAATCGCGATCAGAAAAATCGCGGATTTAATCCGAGAAAAAGAAAAACGACGAACATTTGTTAAAACGAACGAACGGGCGAATGCTCGCTATTTAAATAAACCGGAAAAACCGATCTATTTAAAAAAACCAAAACTAAAAAAACAAACAAAACTGTCAGAAAACCGAACGGTTTTTCGAGAAAAAACTGGAGGCGAAAAAAAGCTACCTCCGGCGACTCCGGCGGCGGCAGCGGTCCGGCGGCGGCGGGGCGGTGGTGCGGCAGCGGCGGCGGCGGGGCACGGCGGTGGTGGCGGAGGGGCCAGCTAGGGTTAGGGTTAGGGCGGGGCGGCGGCGTGGGCTTCGGCCGGGGCGGGGTGCGGCTTATAAGAGGCCCGGCCAGGAGAGTCCTGGTCGGTTACGGCCCAAGGTTGGTTCGTACATTTTTTTTAAATAATTACGCTCGGAAAAAAACAAAAGAAATACTAAACGGACTCAGAAAATCCCGAAATAAATTTTCCCTGGCTTCTAAAATCAAGCCGCACAGGAGGAACATTTATTTGGGGCCTAAATGCAATTTTGAAAAACGCGCATTTTTTTCCTAAATTCAAATAAAATAGCAAATAAAACCAAAATAAAATCTTATTTGATTTTTTATTAAATCCTCAATATTCCTTTATTTTGGGAAACTCATTTTATTCCCTCTCTCATTATTTTTGTAATATAAATAATTGAAGATAAAATAAATAAAATCAAATGATCCTATTTTCAAAATTTGAGACAACTCAAATATGAAAATAACGAAATCCCCAACTCTCTCGGAGGGTCCTTGAGTTGCGTGAAATTTCTAGGATCAACCAAAATGCAATAAATATGATATGCAATGATGGTCTAGTGTATAACATTCCAAATTGAAAATTTGGGATGTTACAAACCTACCCCCTTAAGATGAATCTCGCCCTCGAGATTCGGGTTGGCTTGAAAATAGGTGAGGGTGGTCCTTCAGCAAATCTTCCTCTCGCTCCCAGGTGGCTTCATCTTTCGTGTGGTGGCTCCACTGAACCTTGCAAAACTTGATAACCTTGCTGCGGGTGACTCGAATAGCTTCCAGCGGTACCGTATCTCTCAGTGGTATGTCAGCCATCTCTGCATGGCACTTCTTCAACTAGGAAACGTGGAACACGTCGTGAACTCCCAACAATCCCTCGGGCAATTCCAACTTATAGGCAACTTCTCCCATATGCTCCAAAACTTTGTATGGGCCTACAAAACGTGGCGCTAACTTTCCCTTAACTCCAAAGCGCTTAACTCTTCGAAGTGGTGATACTCGAAGATAAACTCGGTCTCCGACTTCGTGAACTGTCTCCATGCGTTTAGAATCTGCATAACTCTTCTGCCTGGATTGAGCTACCTTGAGCCTATCGCGAATCAATTTCAATTTCTATTCAGACTCCGTAATCAGATCCGACCAAACAACTGACGGTCTCCAACTTCATCCCAAGACAATGGGGTCCTGCACCTCCTTCCGTACAAGGCTTCGAAAGGGGCCATCTTCAAACTGAATTGATAGCTGTTGTTGTAAGAGAACTCTGCATACGGCAAATTCTCGTCCCAGCTAGATCCATAATCTAGCGCACAAGCTCTTAGCATATCCTCCAAAATCTGATTGACTCTCTCCGTCTGTCCATTTGTCTGCGGGTGGAAAGCTGTGCTAAACTCCAGTCTGGTTCCCAAAGTTTCATGCAACTGATTCCAAAGCTTTGAGGTAAATTGGGTTCCTCCATCTGATACTATGCTCCTTGGAACTCCATGTAGACAAACAATTCTGGTCATATATATCTTTGCCAACTTTGCACTGGTATAGGTAGTCTTCACGGGAATGAAATGAGCTACCTTTGTCAAACGATCGACTACAACCCATATCGAGTCATAGCCTGAACGTGTTCTGGGCAATCCTGTAATAAAATCCATGCCTAGCTTATCCCACTTCCATTCGGGTATCGGCAATGGTTGTAGCAATCCTGCTGGCTTCTGATGCTCTGCCTTTACTCTCTGACATACATCACAAACTGCTACATATTCTGCAATATCCTTCTTCATTCCGGTCCACCAGAATATATCCTTCAAATCCAAATACATCTTGGTATTTCCTGGGTGAATCGAATATGGTGAATCATGAGCCTCCTGTAAGATTAACTTCCCGATCTCCGAATCATTTGGTACATAGACACGGTCTTCAAACCATAGGGTATCGTGCTCATCCTCACGAAATCCCTTAGCTTTTCCGTTGCTCATTTTCTCCTTAATAGAAGCAATCTCCTTGTCGGTCCTTTGAGCTTCTCTGATCTTATCCATCAAAATGGACTGAATCTCCAATGCTGCTACATAGCCTCTCGGGACTATTTCCATACATAGCTCTCGTAGATTTTCGGCTAACTCCCTTGGTAAATCTCCCGTCATTAGGGTGTTGACATGACTCTTACGGCTTAACGCGTCAGCTACTACGTTAGCCTTTCCGGGGTGATAATGCAATTTCATATCATAGTCCTTGATGAGCTCCAACCATCTCCTTTGTCTGAGGTTCAACTCCTTCTGTGTGAAAATATATTTCAAACTCTTGTGATCCGTGTACACCTCGCAATGGTTTCAATCAGAAAATGTCTCCAAGTCTTCAATGCATGCACTACGGCTGCTAACTCCAAATCATGCGTAGCATAATTCAACTCATGAGGCTTAAGTTGTCGTGAGGCATATGAAATAACTCTTCCTTCCTGCATAACAACTGCTCCAAGTCCTCGACGTGAAGCGTCACAATACACCTCATAATCCTTGGTCTGATCCGGTAAAATCAACACAGGTGAGGTAACCAAATGTTTCTTCAACTCCTGAAAACTAGCCTCACAATCCTCAGTCCATATGAACTTGGTATCCTTCTTCAACAACTCCGTCATAGGCTTCACAATTTTTGAGAAATTCTCAATAAACCTCCGGTAATATCCTGCGAGTCCAAGAAAACTCCGGATCTCTCCAACTGTTGTTGGCGCTTCCCACTTGGTCACGGTATCAACTTTAGCGGGATCTATTGCTATACCTTCTCTGGATATAACATGTCCGAGAAATCCAACTTCCTTCAACCAAAACTCACATTTGCTGAACTTGGCATATAGTTGATGTTCTCTGAGTTTACCAAGCACCAAACGCAAAAGCTCCTTATGCTCCTCTTCATTCTTCAAGTAAACCAGGATATCATCAATGAACACTACGACGAACTTATCCAAGAACTCCATAAACACTTTGTTCATCATGTTCAAAAATATGCAGGTGCATTAGTCAGACCAAATGACATAACGGTATACTCGTACAGCCCTTACTTGGTGGTAAAAGCCGTCTTGGGTATATCCTGTTCTAGAATCTTCAACTGGTGGTATCCTGATCGCAGATCGATCTTGGAAAATACCATAGCTCCTTGCAATCGATCAAACAGATCATTGATCATCGGTAGTGGGTACTTGTTCTTGATGGTTACTTCATTCAAACCTCTATAATCAACAACCATCCTTAACGATCCATCCTTCTTTTCCACTAGAAGTACTGGCGATCCCCAAGGTGAAGAACTTGGGCGAATATATCCTTTATCCAGTAACTCCTTAATTTGCTTCTTAATTTCCACCAAATCCTTTGTAGGCATCCTATATGGTCTTTTTGATATTGGCCATGTGGCTGGCAAAAGCTCAATCAAAAACTCAATATCTCTATCCGGTGGCATGCCTGGCAACTCTTCTGGAAATACTTTGGGGAAATCCTTCACTACTGGTACTTCCTCCTGCACAACTCCTATTAAACAATTTACTTGAGTTCTCTTCGGCACATGCCGGGATACATACTTGATCCTTCTCCCTTCTGGGGTGGTAAGCAAAATCGACTTACTGGCGCAATTGATGTTTCCTCCATACATCGACAACCAATCCATGCCTAATATCACATCCAATCCTTGAGATTCCAACACTATTAGGTCTGAGGGAAATACGTAGTTACCAATCCTTAATGGCAACCGATCACACCATAGGCTAGCCATATATTCTTCTCCAGGCGAGGTTACTAACATGGGTGACCTAAGGGCTTGGGTTGGCAGTTTATACTTATCCACAAATCCCCTTGATATGTATGAATGTGATGCACCAGTATCGAAAAGAACAAGTGTAGTAAATGACTTAACCAAAAACTTACCGATTACTGCATCCGGCTGCTCTTCAACCTCCTCCACGTTAACGTGGTTCACCTGTCCCCTGTTGAAAGGGTTCGGCTTCTTCCCAGAGCTTCCATTGCCGTTTCCATTCCGTGATTCAGGACATTCATTAGCATAATGTCTAGTCTTCTGGCACTTAAAACAGGTGAGTTGGCTCAGGTCTCTCTTGGCTGAGGTCGATGGATTGGTGCAGTTCTGTCCGTTACTTCCTCCATTCCCATTACTATTCTTGGTGCCATTGTGATTGTGCGAGCTACCTCCTCCATGGGTATGCTGAAAATGTCCTCCTGGTCTAGGGGTAAAACGTGGCTTCTGCTGAGCTCCTGAATTGTGCTTCCCTTGTCCATACTTCCTCTTGCAATTCTCAATCTGCTGCTGCTTCCCTTCAATCATAAGAGCACGATCTACCAACTCCTGGTAGTTGTTGAAGGTTGCTACCATCAACTGCATGCTCAACTCATCATTCAGTCCTTCCAGAAACTTCTCCTGCTTTGTTGCATCTGTAGCAACGTCATCTGGGGCATAACGTGCTAATTTACTAAAGTCCTCCACATACTGGCCAACAGTCCGTCCTCCTTGGCGCAAGTTGTGAAACTCTCGCTTCTTCATGGCCATAGCTCCTGCTGAAACATCGGCAATTCGAAAAGCCTGCTGAAACTAGTCCCACGTGACAGTGTCGACGGGGAAAGTGGCTGTGAAATTGTCCCACCATGATGCTGCGGGTCCTTCAAGCTGATGTGCGGCAAACTTCACCTTTTCCGCATGCGTGCATCCTGCTGTGGTCAACTCTCTAGCTGTCTTGCGGAGCCAATCATCTGCCACTATCGGCTCGGTGCTACTGGAAAACACCAGCGGATTTAGCCTAAGAAAACGGGCAAAGTGATCAACAGGTGGTGGTGGTGGTGGGTTGTTGTTGTTGTTGTTCCCCTAGTTCTGATTCTGGACTAACAACTACATCAATGTGTTCTGCTGCTGGATCAGCTGGGTGAGCTCCGGTGGGAAGGTAAATCCGGGGTCACGTCTCGGAGGCATCTGAGGGTTTAGAAAAGATGAGATTTAAGAATAGAGGGGGTCTAAAGAGAAAACACTACCCATATGCACATGAGGCAAAAGAAAACAATTCACTTCATTTAATCAATCAAACAAGGGCATACAATCGATCTAACTATCACAAAAGTGCTCGGACTACTATATTTACATGGTGGACTACTACTACTTATGAGGTGGTCTACTAAAAATATTCTTCGATTGCAGACTCCATGATATCTGCTCCAGCTTCATCAACATAGTCATCATCGCTATCATCTGGATCCGAGTCGGTGTCGTCGATGATGATGTAGTCTTCCGGGCGAATCTCCTTGGGTTCTTCGTCTTCTTCTACTGGTGTAGGGCCTCCCATGAATATTCCGATCTTCTTGATTAGATCATCATTCTTCTCCACTAATACTTCAATTTCCTCTTCATAATCTTCACGTGTAGCCTTGAGTTCTTCCTCCAGTTCCTTGATTCTTGTCCTTGCCTTCTTTAGATTTATCATGTCAGCGCACATCTGGTTTTCCTGACGTCGAATGTGCTGGTTTAACTCCTGGATAAAAGCTGCAACTGATCTATCCTTCCTGGTGCTGATCATCTCCCAGTGATCATCTCGGCACCCACAAATCTGGTAGATAGTATCCTTGAGATCATTGCGGTAGACTTCTCCAATACTTCCCATGACAATGTGAGCTGCCATGCTCTTTCCTAGACTCCAAGTTGGTGCATCAAAAGAAAACTCTATGGGCTCGATGACTGGCATGAACGTCCTTCCTGGAACTTGAACTTGAATCATCCAGCGCTCTTCTTCAGGTAATGTGGCATTGTAGGTTCCGGTGAAGCTTGGTACTCCTATGTTCAGGTATCTAGTGACTTCCTTCAAGTGACGTCCAAAGGGTGTATCTTCATCCGATTGAGTGAACTTGTTCCTTGCATCCGCCATCCTAAAAGAGTAGAAAAGATGAGAAGTCAGAAAAGAGAGGAGAGTGAGTAGTGATCTAGGTCTTTATCTTAGTGGTCGTGTCCTACAGTCAGCGTGTGCTCTGATACCATCTTATAGCGACCAGACCTCAAACGGTCTAATCTCTGTGCTCAGGTGTCATCCCTGGATCAGTAATGCTGACACCACACAATACTTGAAGGATTTATAACAGAGTAGCAATCACACACTTATTACATCAGGTGTCCCAAAAGAGAACTTACTACAATAAATATGGCTTAAGGCCATCTAATAACGATAATAGCGGAAGGCTTGGAAGATAAGTGAGTCCATCAACTCCAACGGCATCACTGAGTATAGAACCACGACCTAAAACTCCTTAATCATCGTCTGAAAAGTCTGCAACATTAACGTTGTAGCCCAAAACGGGTTAGCACATGGAATATGCTGGCAAAGTAGCACATAGAGAGTAATGGAATGAAACAGTCTATTCTATATGCATATTTGGCTGGTGGAAAGCTCTATGGTTTTAGTTTTGCGGAAAGCCAATTTTTCCCTACTGCAAAGGAATAAATTTTCTTTTAACTATCATGGTAGTTGTTAAACATTGAGAATGGTTGACAGCATTCTCAATCCCAATTAAGCATCATCATTAAACAAAACCCAACAAAATTAAATTTTAGAGTAGCATGTTGAGATTCACATGATAATCCAGGTACTAGATACTCAAGACGTCCATAACCGGGGACACAGCTAACCATGATTAGTTTGTACACTCTGCAGAGGTTTGCGCACTTTTCCCCACAAGACTCGATCTCCTCCGTTGGATTTCTCACACTACATGGTGTTTGAGAAACGGATGACCGAGACATAGTCTTTCAGAAGCGCTAGCACCTTACGAACGGGTAGACCGTACCAACCTACATCCCCTACATCTGCTAGTCTACCACTGTAAGAGTTCGCATGACTTAGTCAACTATGCTAGAGCCCATAATAGCTTGTGGCTGTAGACGGAAGTTTCTAGCATGAATAATCTCATGATCCCTTTGAGTCTGGGTGGTGGTCCATAAAGAAAAACAGGCAATCGCTGGAATACCCAGATGCCTCAATCCACCCAAATGTGTATTTAAGTTGGCACCTTAAGTAAACCATTAATTAACAATCTCACATCTATCATGGATACACTCACCCAATCCACATCTACTAGCATAGCATGGCATAATAAGCAAACGTAGAAGTAACTCCCAAAGGTTTGATAATAACAGGTAATAGGTACTACCTCAACTAATTCCCAAACCCACAATTTAATTAGATCCTAATCATGCAATGTATGAGGATTGATCTAATGCAATAAAACTGGGTAGTTGGAAAGCATGATCAAAGTGTTACTTGCCTTGCTGATGATCCGGGAAACCTGGCGATTCGAAGTAGCAAGCGGCGCACTCCGGGTACTCTATCGCAAACAAACAAACAAGCATACAATAAGTACTCAACTAATGCACAGGTAAAACTCACATAAGAGATCTAACCAGAAAGTTCAACTTAAGAACTCCGGTTGGCAAAAAGAATCAAACCGAACGAAGCAACGAAGACAAACAGCAAAAGAAAGAGGCTTCGTTTACTATTCTGGATCTAGGGCAATTTTTACAGTGGCAAAAACTTTTTTAAGTTAGTTAAACGGAAAGAGGGTTTCGAGACGAAACTCTAGGCGCTTGAATCGCCTGATTCTGATAAACGAGCGAAAAGTTATACTAAAACAAAAATCAGATCAGAAATCGCAATCAGAAAAATCGCGGATTTATTCTAAGAAAAAGAGTACGACGAACGTTCATTAAAACGAAAGAATGGGCGAACACTCGCTATTTAAATAAACCGGAAAACTGATCTATTTAAAAAAACCGAAACTAAAAAAACGAACAAAACTGTTGGAAAACCGAACGGTTTTTCGAGAAAAAACCGGAGGCGAAAAAAAACTACCTCCGATGACTCCGGCGGCGATCCGGCGGCGGTGGCGGTCCGGCGGCGGCGGCGGGGCGGGGGCGCGGGCGGTGCAGGCGGCGCGGCAGCGGCGGCGGCGGGGCGCGGCGGCGGTGGCGGCGGGGCCGGCTAGGGTTAGGGTTAGGGCGGGGCGGCGGCGTGGGCTTCGGCCGGGGCGGGGCGCGGCTTATAAGAGGCCCGGCCAGGAGAGTCCTTGTCGGTTACGGCCCAAGGTCGGTTCGGACGTTTTTTCTAATAATTACGCTCGAAAAAAAACAAAAGAAATAGTAAACCGACTCCAAAAATCCCGAAACAAATTTTCCCCGGCTTTTAAAATTAAGCCGCACGGATGAACATTTATTTGGGGCCTAAATGCAAATTTGAAAAACGCGCATTTTTCCTAAATTCAAATAAAATAGCAAATAAAACCAAAATAAAATCTTATTTGATTTTTTAATTAAATCCTCAATATTCCTTTATTTTGGGAAAGTCATTTTATTCCCTCTCTCATTATTTTTGTAATAGAAATAATTGAAGATAAAATAAATAAAATCAAATGATCCTATTTTCAAAATTTGAGACAACTTAACTATGAAAATAACGAAATCCCCAACTCTGTCCGAGGGTCCTTGAGTTGCGTGAAATTTCTAGGATCAACCAAAATGCAATAAAGATGATATGCAATGATGGTCTAGTGTATAACATTCCAAATTGAAAATTTGGGATGTTACATGCATGATTACTTACAGCCTCGTATTTCTTCTTCGAAACTTTGGTTTAGTTAGGCCCACTAGATCGATTTTTCTTGCCATGGGAAGAGGTGCTTTGTGATGGGTTCCATCTTACAGTGCTTGATCCCAGTGACAGAAGGGGAAGCGACACGTATGCATCATTGCTGTTAAGGATAACAAGATGGGGTCCATTTCTACATAAATAGATCTTGTCTACATCATGTCATCATCCTTATTGCATTACTCCATTTCTCCATGAACTTAATACACTAGATGCAAGCTGGATAGCGATTGATCTGTGGAGTAATAGTAGTAGATGCAGGCAGGAGTCGGTCTACTAATCTTGGACGTGATGCCTATATAATGATGATTGCTTGGATATCGTCATGATTATCTGAAGTTCTATCAATTGCCCAATAGTAATTTGTTTAGCCACCCTTGCTATTTTTCTCGAGAGAAGCCACTAGTGAAATCTACGCCCCCGGGTCTCTTCTTTATTATATTTGCCTTCGCGATCTATTTTCATTTGATGTTATTTTTATATCCATTAATCCAATAACCACAAAACACCTTTTTGCAATTTTATTTATTTATTTATTTTATCTCGCGTTTCCGTGAGATCTATTTATCCAATCTACTACAATTTTACCTATCTTTTTACCCGTGAGGGATTGACAACCCCTCTCTTACATCGGGTTGCTAGTATTTGTTCTTTGTGTGCAAGAGCTGTTTACATGGTGTTGCGTGGTTCTCCTACTGGTTTGATAACCTTGGTCTCATCACTGAGGGAAATACCTACCATACCTGTGCTGCATCATCCCTTCCTCTTTGGGGAAATACCGACGTAGTTCAAGCCGCATCAGAACGAATTTCTGGCACCGTTACCGGGGAGGTGAGTGCTTGAAGGTATATCTTTAGATCTTGCAATTGAATCTTTTAGTTTCTTGTTTATCACTAGTTTGGCTTATAAAAGAAAACTACAAAATATGGAATTGAGGTGGTCTCATATTATTCATCTTTATAATGTCTTTCGTGAAAATGATGGAAAGGAAAATTGTGCTCAATTGATAGAAGAAGAATTCTATAAAATGTTTGATAAAAAATATTTGAATGATGAGCATGATTGCAATGTTATTAATATTAATTCTTTGAATATCCATGATGCTAGTGATATGCAAAGCCATAAGCTTGGGGATGCTATGTTTGATGAAGATGATATTTTTAGTCCCCAAGATTTGATGTGCAAATTTGTTATAATGATTGTGCCTCCTATTTATGATGATTATATTGATGAAAGTGGGTTTGGAAGAGTGTCAACTCTAGGTACTAATGATCCCACTATTTTGGAGGGTGTTGAATCTTATTATAATTATGAAACTGGATTTGGAGAGGTCATGACTTTAGTTAGTGATGAATCCACTATTTCGGAAGAGGTTTCAATTGACTATGATAACAGAGTTGCTATCTATGATGATTATGGCGATGACATGTATGCTATAAAGAATAATGATAACCATGAAACTTGTCATCATGATTTTAATTTTCAATCACATGATAGTTATTTTGTGTAGTTTGCTCCCACTACTATTCATGAGAATAAATTTGCTTATGTGGAGAGTAACAAACTTTCTATGCTTATGGATCATGAAAAGAATGCTTTATGTGATAGCTATATTGTTGAATTCATTCATGATCCTACTGAAAATTATTATGAGAGATGAACATATGCTTTTACATATCACAATAATATCAAGTTTCCTCTCTTTATGTTGAAAATCTTGAAGTTGCACTTGTTTTGCCTTCCTATGCTAGTTGATCCTCGCTCCCAAAAGTTATTCTCTCACAAAATCCCTATACATAGGAAGTGGGTTAGGCTTAAATGCGCTTGATGTGTGTTTCATGATGTTCTTGTTATGTTTCAATTCTTATCTATTATGCGAGCATCATTTAACTCATCTAGCCTAGCTAAAAGGCATTAAAGAAAAGAGCTTGTTGGGAGACAACCCAACATTTACCCCTACTATTTTTCTGTGTTAAAATGGTTAAGCTACTGTAGTAATCATGTTATTTTGTTTCAATAAAGTGCCAGGTAAGACCTTTGGGATGATCTATGGTGATAGTTGATTTGATCTTCCTGAAAAACAAAAAAATTGCGCCCTGTAAAATTATTTTCATTTTTTTACAGAAGTGTGATAATATCCTGATTCTATTCGCACAAGATTGGTATACAAATTTCCCAGGTTGTCCTATTTTTCAGAATTTTTGGAGTAGAAGAAGTATGGTTGGAGTACAGATTACTACAGACTGTTCTGTTTTTTCAAGATTCTGTTTTCAATGTATAGTTTGCTTGTTTTTTAGTTTCTATGGCTTATATTGCTCAATATAAATTGTAGAAATGATAGGGTACAGTAAGAATTGTTTGAGAACAATTATAAATCTTGTCTTTGACAGTACCAAAGTGAATGGTTTGCTCTTTATCATACTAACCTATCTCATGAAGTTCCGTTAAGTTTTGTGTGATTGAAGTTTTCAAGTTTTGGGTGAGACATCAATATGAGGAGAATAAGGAGTGATAAGACCCTAAGATTGGGGATGACCAAGGGACCCAAAGGTAATATTCAAGGAACATCTAAGCAACTAAGCTTGGGATTCCCCGGAAGGCATCCGCTCTTTCGTCTCCAACATTATCGGTAACCTCAATTGGAGCTATATTTTTTATTTGTCACATGATATGTGTTTTGCTTGCAGCATCATTTTATTTTGTTTTAATTTTCTTGCTACTATCTATAATAATGTTTTGCATCTTTTACTTCAATAAAAATGTCAAGTATAGCCTTTACCATGCTTATTTTGCAAGTATATGAGTTTCTATTTCAAAACAGAAAGTTTATCGCTGTTGCAAATTTTTTCTAGAAAAGTCAGAAAGTGATAAAATTTTGAAACTTTTTGCAAAATAATCTATGATAAATTTTCTACAGAGTGGAAATTTTTTAGAATTTTTGGAATTACAGAAGTGTGAATGTTCTTGCGTTCTTTACAGACTGTACTGTTTTGGCAGATTGCTGTTATGATTGCATTGTTTGCATATGTTTGCTACTTTATTGATTCTATTTGAGGAAAAGACTATTAAATATGCAGAGGCATTTAGTATGCAATGTTAAATTATAATTTTTGTGATTTGCTAAAGTAGATAATGATAAGGTGTTGCATTGATTTATACTAACATATCTTATGAGTTCTTGTTGAGTTTTGTGGATGAAGTTTTTAAGAATTAGGGAAACCGTGTTATGAGAAGGATAAAGAAAACACAAGAGCTCAAGCTTGGGGATGCCCAAGGCATGCCAAGTTAATAAGAAGTCTCAAACATCTAAGCTTGAGGTCGCCCCGGTAGGCATCCCACTTTTCTTCATCAACAATTATCGGTTAGCCTTGGTTGAGCCTAAGTTTTTGCTTCTTCAGCTGATGTGTGTCATTCTTAGAATTTCATTTTATTTTGTTTTGCTTTCTATTTTAATAAAATACTTAGATATCGAAGTTTTTTAAATAAGAGAGAGTCTTCACATAGCTACCTATTTACTTAACTACTCACATGATCTTCACTTATATCTTTTTGGAGTAGTTTGTCTTTTGCTCATCACTACTGCAGGATGCTGCTAACGCGACACTACGATCAGAGACCCTTCGACGAAACTTTGTGCGATGCCATAATCGCAAACGGTGGTGTAAAAAACCCGTCAAAAATGGTGCAAAACGTTTGCGATGGAGGATGCATCAAACATGGTTCAGATTTTAGTTGCGTGTGCAATGCAGGGCATACGATTCATCTCAATTAACTGTTTGAGATGAGGAGGAACAAAAGAAACGGGAAGCCAGATGAAGGTGTGTGTGATATACGGCATGCAGTTCACTCGGATGAACTGTTCGCGTTGAGACATAAGAACAAAAATGGTCCAAATGATGTGTGTGATACGCGGCAAACAGGTCCGTAATCAGAAATGTGTGTGAATACCGATAATAACACAGACTATTACTGCTAATAAGACGTGTGTGTTGTGCGATGGGATTGCATACAGAACAACAACATATATATATACATATATATATATACATACATATATATATACACACATATATATACATATATATAGGACAGGGCTATTCTGTTACTAGTAACAGAATATTATTTTGTTACCCCGTGCCCCTTATAGGAGCCGAATCGGTACGACAAAAAGAAACGAGCCCACCCCGAAACCCAAAACAAAACACACCAGGTTCGAGCCGATCCCACCAAAAAAACCTCGCCGTCTCCCTCCCACGATGGCACCGCCCACCCCTGTGCACCGGCCGCCGCCCTCCCCCGCGCACCAGCCGCCGCCCTCCCCGCGCACCAGTCGCCTCACTCCCCCGCACAGCGGCCGTCGCCCTCCCCGCCCACCGGTCGCCTCCCTCCCTCGCGCACCGACCGCCTCCCTCCCCCGTGCTCCGGCCGCCTCCCTCCCCGTGGTCCGTCCGTCTTTCTCCCCAAGATCCGGCCGCCTTCCCCGCGAGGTCCCATGGTCGCACCACCGCCCCCAGCCCCTCCGTCCGCAAGCGAGGGCTTTGGGCCGCCCTCCTTGCCCCGAGTGCCCGCTGGACGTCGGCGGCAGAAGCATGGTGGCGGGTGCTTGCGTGTTGGGGTACTGGTGTGCTGCTTCTCCGGCGAGGAAGCCGTGCTACACCGGCACCGCCACTCATCTCCATTTTCTCTGGTATATTTCTGTTGTAGTTCTTCAGTGTGCACAAAAAGGACTAGCAGTTCAATTACTATAAATTACTAAATTCCTTAAGCCGGCCTCCTCTCGTACTTCAGATTTTCAATATTGGTCTAGTCAGTATGTTGAAGATGAAGTTCCTTTTTTAACTTCTCCGGTTAATATACATGAACATGGTCATCTTTTTTACATGTACTAACATCAGCTCATTCAGAGTTGTTCGTGTGCTTGTAACACAAATCAGTTCAAAATCTCGAGAGAAGTAAGCTCAAAGAAAAAACTACAGAAGTTCGAAGCCGAGATGTTTGCATATGTTTTGTTGAATTGAATTCCCTAAAAAAGAACTAAAGGAGGTTAAAAATCATGGTTGTATTTTCTTATGTGGTTTTTCCCTTCAATTACAGAAAAAAGGGCAACTACATATTTTGCAATGTTTCAGCTACAAAAGATACATCAGTTCAAATGAGAAAAAACATCAGTTCGAAAAATATATAAAGGAGGCTGTGAGCCAAAATAACTAATTTTTTTGTTCTGTTTAATTTTTCAGCTGAAAAAGAGAACAATTTCTCTCTATCTATCCTTCTTTTTAGGAAGATTGGGATGGGAGTCGGCGAGGGGGGGGCAAAGTGTGTTGTTGCTTCTACAATTTCAAACATGAATTTGAGAAAAGTTATTCCTTGGCTAAGTTCAAAAATTGTCATTCTGTGAAGTTCAGCTATTCAGCCATGAACTACTAAATGGTGGAGTTGCATTTTGTTTCTTCAGTACATACATGATTGAATGTAATCAATGGAACATATGTCGAATCTCCAAGATAGATTTCATATTTATTTTCTTGCAAGTAGCAAATCTTTCGGTGGATTAGTACAACTTCTGTACGACCTTTTGTTCACAAATCTTTAAGTATTGTTTCTACATGAATATTTTTAGTACTTTGTACAGAAAGTGTGGTCCATTTGTAAAATTATGTGAATGAGTAGCATAAATAAATAAAATATGAAAAAAGGCATCCTTCACTCTTGCAGTCTTGAAGGTAATTAAGTGCCTTTAGAAATTCTAACAATCCATCCCAGACTAACCAAAACAGTACATGTTAGTTTTTTTAAAAAGAATCTAGTATAAGTTGATCAACGTTTTAATTCCTTTCACTATATATGCACTTCATTATAGTCAACCATTGGTTAATTTGTCAGCTGCAAGTGAATAATGATCTTGCATTGTTGAGAAACACCTACCAGAATGTGGTTCAGAAACAAAAGTAAGTTAAAGAGAGGGGGTGTGGTCACTGAACCCTGATGGTGCACTCACATTGCTAACTGAAATGTTCACTATTTGTATACCACTATTGCATTGTGATATCTATCTAACTAGGCCGAAGGATCTTAAGGGTGTCCTGATTTGGTCAACATGTTCTCTGTTTATTCTGTTTTAATGTCTGCAATACATTCCAACTTGGCGAGATTCACATCATCGTTAGCACCATGTTCGCTGGCAAGACCACTACGCTTCTCTGCCGGCACTAACACGTGCTCACCCCGTCCCATCTCTTGTTTACTGCTTCATTTTGCGTTGCTAAAATACAGAAAAAACAAGTGAGTTCAAATTGTAAAAAAAAATAAGAAGCTAGATGTTAAAAAATCAGAAGCCGTTTTAGTGAATCTATATTGAAAATTAACTCATGTTTTAGTGAACCAGAACTGGTTTGTACTTTTTGCTTGATGCGTGTTCATGAGCAGTTCGAAACGTGTAGTTGTTCCCTGCTTTGCTATAACACTTGTTAGATTGCTATCCAAAAATGTCATGTATTCATAAATTTGCTGCTGGTGTAGCAGCCCAGTATATATTTTATCATCAGTTCATAAAGGAAAGCCGAATCAGTGCAATGTGCGTGTTAAAAAAATCAGTTTTATATTGTATGGTAGTTTGCTGTATAGAAAATTTGTAATAGTTTGGCCAAAATAAAGTTCGCATAGTTCAGAATTGCGAGGCAGTAATGTTTAGTGAGAGAAAACCATTAGTTTAAATATATATGTAGGAGGTTGAGAGAATAAAAAATGTGATTTTTTTATGCATTTAATTTTTCAGCTGTAAGAGAGAAGAATTTCTCTCTTGTCTATCTTGCTTCTCAGGAAAATTGGGCTGGGAGTTGAGAAGCTGAGCAAAATGTGTTGCTGCACAAGCACCTACAGTTCCCGGTGGTCGCCTTGGCCGCACTTGGCCACGAGCTCGTCCACCATGGTGACTGGCAGCCGTCCAAGTGGAATGCGGACATTAGTCCAAGCAGAACTTGGGATGGCTTCTGGGCAACTGCAGGTTAGAAAGTTCAACATTTGATAGGAATTCAGTGCAGAGAAATGTAGTTTAGAAATCCATCTTCTGTTCTCCCCCACCCCCCCTCCAAAAAAAGTTTTTCTTCTAAAGCTTGAAGCGAATGGGCTAGGAAGTGTTATAAGAAATTGTTTTGTTTCCGTATATACATTCCATAGGAGAAGATGCATCATGATGAAAAGCTTGGTTCGGTGTGTGGCCTAGAGTAGCATGAGACTCTAATGTTCTGTGAACATATTCAGAGTTTAACTAATTCAGTGCAAGTTTTTCTTATGAAAAACTGATATTTTCCGCATGTACTAATCCATTTCAACTGTGGGTGTGTTTAAAAAAGAGTTCAACATGTACTGAAAAATGCCTTCAAAAAACGAAGAGTAAATAACATCATTGAGTTCTAGTACCTAAATTACAAAAGTTCACTGACAAAAAAATATCAGTAAAATATAGTGCTTTAACTAGAAGATCACTCATGCTATTTGCTTAATAGTTTCTCTGTTGTTTCAACTTTTATTTTAATCTTTTCATTTGTAAATTATGCATCTTTTTTTGTTTACAAATTATAGGCATGATACTTGTACTGGGACTAGAGTACAAGTATTACTTCCACGAAAGTTCAAAATAAAACCCGAAGCAAGTTCTTTCTCCATTTGGGCACCCTCTGCTGCTGTTGTTTGCTTCACCATGTGGCACATAACTTGTTGCTGCACTTCAACAATCAGTTTGCCTGTAAGCATAGCGACAAAGTGGCATCCTCGTTGCGTGCCTCTGCCGAGGAGGATGTAGCAGCGGGGTTGAACTCCCCATTCATATCTCCTCTCTCTTATCTCTCACCTACAAAAATTGATTGCTAATTTGATTTCTTGTACTGAACTATGATTTTCCATTGATGCAGAGAAGGTGATTGATTGTTCATCTGCCCAATGAGAACTGGCATTTTTTCTTAAGCTTTGATGTTACACTACGGCTAAAGTGTTTTAGTTGTTACAAGTTGAAAACTCCACAACAACCTGTGAATGCAAGTTTCAATTTTGTTGGGATAGTAGTGTGGTTAGACTTGTATTTCCCGTGATTGTAGAAGCATCTAGGGAAGTAACACAATATTTATGTGAATTGTTGTCCGTTCCATGTGCATGTTCGATAAGTTCAAATTTTAATTTGAGATTTTTGACAAGATATAATAATAGGATTGCATTGTATAGATACATAAGTTCAGTACAGAGATGGTGATTCAGTTCGTCTTTTGTATGCATCAGAGTATCTCCTCCCCTTGCCGCACACACATGACGAGCGGTCAAGCTAGCGTTGTTTGCGATTACTAGTCGTGACTCTTACGTTGTCATTGGACAAAGAATTTCATTTTATAATATGCTTTCATATAGAGAAACTTTCGTAGTGGTTCGATGGAATAAATCGCATCAGTACTGACTTGGATCCATGCTTGCCTATAATGCATTGAAAAATCAATTTTTTCGCCTTCACTAAGGCTTGAGAAGCATGTATCTCATTTATAAGACGCTTTGGCATTTGGTCGATGATATTTATTGCATCGTTCATCACTAATCTTGAGGAGGAGATTCATTTGTGCATTTCTATGTTTGTTGTGTAAATCTGTTGATTTTTAATGTTTTAGGGATTTCGGGAGAGTGGAGACCTGGAAGAGCACTTTCAGGAGTTATTGGCCATCACAATAAATGACCAAGAAGAGCACTTTCAATAGTCAAGGAAGACAACAACAACAACGAAAAAAATGCAACGATGCATCATGCTGACATTGATGAAAAGCTATGATTTTGTGCTCCTGTTTGTTATTATGTCAATGAGAAACCAATACTTCTTTTCTTCAGGTTTCGTGTTTTAATTGGTGAGGGAAAAACAAATTTTCCTATTCAAGTGGAAGCTCCCAGTATATGATGGATGTGGGAGTTATTTTTACATTCACTGTTCGGTGCTTCTTTTTATGTAATGTTTTATGTTTTCAAGTGCTCGATGAAAATTTATGTTCCTAGTAGTTCATGTATTATTGCGTGAGGAGTTCATGTGTTACTGGCCAGTAAGTAAACCTATTAATCACTCTCTCAAGTATGATGAAAAAAATGGGCAGTAAATTGATGAAAAAATATCATCGAGTTCAGAACATGCCGAGACACGCGACAGCCACCCCAGTTCGGGCGTAGTAAGTACCTCAGTACAAGTTAAAAACGGTGGTCCGTTCGGAATAAAAGAAATGGCAAAAATTCTAATTGTAAAGTTCAAGCAAAAAAAAAAAGAAACCCCATAAAAATCCTGCTTAGTAAGTACCTCAGTACAAGTCGTAAAATGAGAGAAGTTCAGAACAACGTTGTCAAAAAATGTTGAGTTAAAAAAAAGAAACAAAACAAACACATTTTCTTTTTGAATAAAATATCATTTAGTTCGATGATACAAACCATACAAGTACAGGGGCGACTATACAGTAAACCGTTGAAAACTTACGAGAAAAATATTACCAAAAAAACAGAGCAAAGTCTAGTTAGTGAAAACACGCTTAGTACAAACCCATGCAAGCATCAGTACAAGTACCCTTTTTCGGAACCATTCAAAATTACTCTACAAAAAATTGCTGAGTACAAACATGCATATATATCAGTATGACTACTCTGTTTTTCACACGAGAAAACAGCAGGATCCGTCGTGCCGTATTCAAAATTACTCTTAAACGGTTGCGAAATAGAGAAAACGTTCGACATGACTAAGTTTCGCATTTTTGATAGCTATCCAACGGTATATTATTTGCCATATTTCGACAAACTTTTAAAAAAAATGACATTCAAAATCAAATTTGACCATATTCGAATTCGTTTTTAAACCGTAAGGAATTAGAAAAACATTTCTATACAAAACAGTTGCGCATTTTACATAGCTTTCCAACGCCGTATCATTTGGGTCAATCCGACAAACCGTTTGCAAAAAGTCGCAAAAATACGTTTGCCCAGAATTTCACCGTTTTTCAAATAACTTTTAAATCATATAGAATTATAAAAAACAATACATATATGGAAGATGCGGATTTTCACCAGCTTTCCAACGCCATCTTATTTGCTCAATTCCGATAAACCGTTTCAAAATTGAGTCCAAAATATGATTCACGTTTTCGGTTTTGAAAAAAATGGTTTTTTCAAAACTGCTCTTAAACCATAATGATTTTTGCAAAAACGTTCAATATACTTGAAATATGGTTGTCAAGAGCTTTCCAACGATATATTGCACGCCACATTCCGACAAAAAAATTACAAAAAATTTTTGAACTAAAGAAGACGATCTGTTAAACACAACTGAAAGTATCAGTTCAACCGCTTCGAAAACATCAGTACAACCACCTGAAACTGTCAGTTCAAAAAGGGTAACCGAATAATATTATGTTACGCGTAACAGAATAGCCCAGATGTATATATATATGTATATATATAAGGACATGCTTGCATAACCAAATTAAACATCCACTTACATAGGTGGCTACTACAACCATGGCATTTGCGCACACCAAAGTAAACTATTACATGCATAATTACATAGGTGGCTACTACGCACATGACATTTCCACACACCAATAAAGTAAACAATATATTATATGCATGATTAACTAGCATAAACGATCATCTGATCAACATCTACTTCTTGTGATGCTTGCTCTTCTTGTGGCTCGATCTGGGCTCGTCAATTTTGCTAACGAGGCACTTCCTCATGTCAACGATCCACCTGTGCATCTCGTAGCATGTGTACACGTTCTTGGGCGCAACCCTGAGGTGAGGTTCATCCAGTTGCCGCATCCAAGCCCCCTGCCAGGATATGGGACTTGTTCTCTGGGCATCCTGCTTCATCTTTTCGTAGTAGGGGTCAATGATGGCCGAGGCAAGTTTGACCAGGGAGTCCTTCTTCATGCTGCCCCAGACCATGTAGTGGTCAAGAATTTTGACAAGGTTCTTGCAGGCCAAGCCCGTAACACTGAGCACTTTTACATCGTTGGTGGTTTCCACTGTGGCAAACTTGTAGTCAATGCTGTTGACAAACCTGTTGAAACGGTCGCAAGGCTCTGTGGCCATGCAGTGGTGGTAGATGAGGACATGATGGTGCACACACAACTAGGAGACAGCAACCTTCTGATCTATGCCGGGACGACCGGCGGTGTACTGGAGGTCGATGCCAACCACCTTGTACTTGTCTCCAGCAAGCAACTGCTCAACGCTGTTGATGTAGTCGTCCACCACGGGCGGGTCGATGGTGTACACCACTGAGAAATCCGTCTCCCTCACATGGGTCTCCACTCTATGCTTGCCGAACTCCATTGGAGCGCCGCTGGACATCCCCTCTCTATGTGTAGTCATGGGTGTGCTTGTTGTGTTGGGGGGCGCGGTCGAAAGGTTGAGGAGACTAAGGTTATAATGGCTGCGGGAATTAAAAGGGAAGCCGGACGGCCACGAATATCGGCAGGTCCTGATGGCAGTTTTAATTTGTAGCGCGTAACTCCATCGTACCGCACGTAACTGCATCACGTGGCAACGCGCGTGGTGCAACCGCATGCATACGGGGCCCCCGACGTGATCGAGCGCACGCCCAACCGTTGGCAGAGTGCACGCGGAGGGACACGAGCAGAGCGCTCCGCGGTCACCTCAACGTCGAGCAACCATATATATATATATAAACACTATTATGATCACGGGATTAGAATAATATTCCGATCACAACATGAACTTCCCGAGTAACGCGCCTGACCTTCCCCGAATACTAGGTTGAACTTCAGCTAAAAGGTGTCCAAATGGGCTTGCGATATACCATTGGATAGCTATGGACATCAGTATCATGACCCAAGTTAAATTTTTGGCAAAATGTAAGCGGATTAAGAGCAGTTTTGAAAACCATTCTTTCTTCATACAAAAAACGTGAATCGTATTTTCGATTGCATTTTTAAACCGTTTATCGGAATGAGGCAAATAATATGGCGTTGGAAAGCTGCTACAAAACCGCTCCTTCCACATGTTGAAAGTTTTCTCTAATTCCCTACGGTTAAAGAGTAAGTCGGAAAATCGTAAAATTTCGCAAACTAAACACCCGAGTTCATATTTTCGATGCCATTTCTAAACGGCTAATCCAATTGAGGCAAATAATCTGGCGTTGGAAAGCTTATGAAAATGTGCTACTTTTTTATGTTAAAAGCTTTTTCTAATCTTGAACGGTTTAAAAGTAATTTAGAAAATGATACAAGTTCCACCGAGTTCATATTTTCGAGCTAATTTTTTAACCGTACATCCAAATGCAGCAAATGATATGGTGTTGGAAAGCTTGAACAAATGCGAAACTTTTTTGTATATATTGTTTCTCCTAATTCATTACTGTTTTATGTCAGATTTGAAAATGGCTAAAACCGTATTTTTGCCGTAATTTCTACAAACTTTATCGGAATGGGGTAAATAATATACCGCTGAAAAGCTACGGAAAATGCGAAACTTTTTCATGTTGATAGTTTTCTCTGATTCGTAGCCATTTTTATGTAATTTCGAAAACGGCGAGATCACTCGTTCTGCCTTTATTTCGAAAGAGATTCTTCGAAAATCCACCGCGTGAAGAACCTGACCTTCTCGGCATGTGCGCCTGATCTTCACTCTGTTTTTCACGTGCTTTTTTTGCCCGCAGCTCTACATCCACTGCTCGTAGCTCTCCATCCACTCACCGGAATTGAGCAAATAATATACCAGCGGAAAGCTGATGTAAACACGCAACTTTCCCGTGTTGATCGTTTTTTCATACTCGCGACTATTTTAAAAGTTTTTCATCTCAAATTCATTCACTATAATAGTCGAACTTCCTGCTGTTTTCACGTTGAACTTCTGTGACGTATTTTCGTTTGTAATTTTCTCATCCATTCGTCAGTGTTACACAAATGATATTCCTTTTGTAGAAATCTCTCTCACACCGATCGAGGACTTCAAATTACACAAATAATATTCCTGTTGTTTTGAAGTAAATTATAAAATGACGAGATCATGATTTCTGCTTTCATCGTGAATGGAAAAGCACTGCGTGAAGTAATTGGACTTCTCGGGCATGTCTGTTTGAACTTCACTCTGTTTTTAACGTGCTATTTTTTGCACTGCTTGAAGTAGTTGAAGCTCTGGGCATGTCCGTTTGAACTTCACTCTGTTTCAACTTATTGTATTTTTCTTATATGAAATACGCACCATGTAGTACGTGAACTTCCAGTTGTTATCACTTTGAACTTCTCTCTGGTTTGAGATAGTTATTTTAAAACACAAAAAGGAAATAATTTTTTTATGTATTTTGGACATCTAAATACACACTAAACTTCTCACACAAGAATTTTTTGAACATTTCCTCGCCGAGCACTTGAACTTCTAGCTACCTTTTTTCGTTTATGAGTTGTTTTCAAAACTGCAAAAAATTGTCAGGACCGGTTCTTCGGGGCATAATTTCCTAAAAAAAATGGCCCTTGTGCTCATAAGTCCCAGGATTACTGTTAGCTGATGAGGCACCAACTTGATACAGATATTCCAAGCAAAGTACATAATATGTAGTACAAGACCATCCTGGCCTATGAGTACAACAACTACTTTTCTAGTGGCTGAAGGCGGAAGTGGTTTGCGGGTCACCAGCGTCTATGGGACTCCATTTCCCACAGGAACAGCTGACCAGGATAAATCCTATCTTCGCGAGGCTGCTATCTCCATTGTGTAGGTTCCGGGGCTGCCATCGCAACGTTCCTTTCCACACAAGAAATCTGGCCAAGACAATAGCCAGGGAGAAGCCCGTGAGTACTTTGAATGTACTCGCAAACATTAAGAACATAGGTATAATATAGTCACTGATAATCATGATTTAAAATATTCTATGATCACTTCGTCAGTTGTAAAATAAGGTTTATGATGCACGCAAGTAGATCATTTAAATAAAACATGAGTAAACAAACAGGGTGTAGAAATGAGAAGCACCGATCGGGTGTCTGAAGCGATGCCTCGAAAGGATAATAATATGAAGCATGCCTCAGTCGGGCGTCTGAGCGACACCACATAAAGGGCTTATAATTAAACGAAATAACAAACATGCCACAGTCGGGCGTCTGTGCGACACCACATAAAGGGCTTATAAGTAAAAGAAATAACAAAACATGCCACAGTCGGGCGTCTCAGCGGCACCACATAAAGGGCTTATAATTAAACGAAATAACAAACATGCCACAGTCGGGCGTCTGTGCGACACCACATAAAGGGCTTATAAGTAAAAGAAATAACAAAACATGCCACAGTCGGGCGTCTCAGCGGCACCACATAAAGGGCTTATAATTAAACGAAATAACAAACATGCCACAGTCGGGCGTCTGTGCGACACCACATAAAGGGCTTATAAGTAAATGAAATAACAAAACATGCCACAGTCGGGCGTCTGAGCGACACCACATAAAAGGCTTATGTATAAAAATAATCATAGTGAATATCCAGGAGGTAGAACCGTCCCAGGGATACTCAATAATTCAAATAACATAAATGGTTAGTCCATAATAATAATAATCATAATCATCATACATCACAAGTCATGATCAATATTCTGGTTTAATAGTTTCTCCTCCGAAGACCGACACTAAGACCGACACTTGACCCATCCCAGACTGTAGTCCTTAACCATGGACACGGCTATTCGAATAGGTATTATCCCTGCAGAGGGTGTACTCTTTACCCACGAGTAACTTCTTTAGTCCATCAGAACTAATTCCGTCTACGGTCTTTTAGTCGAAAACACGCCTGACTTGCACACACCAGCTTAACTTTACTCGTGTATGGAATCACCCAGACACCTGCTAAGCAAAACTCTAAGTGGGGAGGCTACAACCTCGCGTAGCATGGGATCAAATTTTTATCACGCGCTCTAAGGGGTGGCCTCCCCTCTCGGTCCCAACCGGAAACACCCATGCCCCCGGACCAGGTGGCATGCCTAGCAGCTACAACCGGTATCTTCCACCATGGCCTCTCTGTATGGTGTGTGCTAGGACAGGGGTTGACAACTTACTGAACCGTACCCTACCTACGGTAGGGGCAAGTGGCAGCACGAAACAAGTATGGGGGTTACTGGAACAAGACTCGATCTATGGCCGACTCAGGAGGCTTAAGTATTTCCTGCATGGTTAGCTCAAGAATTATATTTCACAGCCATCAGACACAACCACCACTTATCATACCTCCCCCTGCCCTACCGGTCATAACCGTCTCGACGAGGGACAAGCTCGTGTCTACACAAGACAGAGACTTTCCCGGGTCCTACCCGGTAGGCATGAGAGGCATATGAGGGTGATTTCTATCACAAGCATATCCATTTCCAACAGCAAGAATTTTCATTTATGCACCCAAGGTGTATGATCATATCATCACATAAAAATAACCAACTCTTCATGGCAAGGTGGTGTTATAACCGTATCGAACAACCCACAAAACATTATGCCAGGGATCAGAATGCTTGCCTTCAAGGTCTGGAGAGGTGAGGTGCACTCCAATACTTTTTGAAAGCTCTCTTCTCTCTCTCCAAAATCCTATTTTCGAAAATATGCAAACAACACATACTTTAAAAACAGTACAAAAAGTTGTCTTAATTATTTTTGAAATAAATCTTAACATAAACTAGGTGAACTTTGCGAGAGGTAGGAAAAAGAATCAATTCATTTGTATTATATTTAAAAAGTTATAGCCAATCAATGTTTTGGGCAAATTCTGTTTTTAAATTAAAAAAAAGAAAACGTTTCAGATAGAAATACGCTTCCGGGGCAGAGGAGACGTACTTATGAAGTTTACGCCTTCACTTAAAACACGTGGAGGCAAGGCTGGGTCACTGACAGTGGGTCCACGGGGCCCACTGGTCAGGTTTGACCAGTCGCCTCTCCCTCCTTTCTCCTTTGCCCGAGCGGTGGCGGGATTCTAGCGATCGTCGCCGGCGAACGGAGTCTCCTCGAGGGCATCCAAGGCCAGGGATGGATCCGCCACTCCTAGGCAGTCCTCCTGGTGGTCGACTTACCGGCGGGGATGGAGGGAATCGCCAGCGGCGAGCTCCACGGTGGAGGAAGCTTCGGGCATGGTTGGGGGCTTTGTCTCCGGTGGCTCCCGATCAAAATTGAGCTTGGGGGTGGACTCACGAGACGAAGGGAGGGCCCCTGGTGAAGAGAGTGGAGGGGGAGAGGCCCTGGTGGCGCCGGAGTGAACGAGACAGTGGCGGCGGCCGTGGTTGCCGGAGATGAGGAAGACGAACCCTCTGGTCTTTCTACTGCCACGGGAGGGTCAGTGAGGGAGTGAGGGAAGTTGCTTGAGGGCCTGACGAGCTCGGGGCTTCTTATATAGGCGAGCAGTGGCGGTTCCGACGATGGCCGAGGATAAGAATGCCGGCGACCATCATTCTGTAGCTAGGGCGACGTGGAGGCGACGAGGGCTTGCGGACAAGGCTGCGGATGAGCTTGAGCTGTTCAAGGGGGCAGCTGGCGAGCGCTGGTGGCTCGGGCGGTGCCGTCCACGGCAGAGGCTGCTGTGGCCGCCCGCTAGCCGCCGTTGCCGACCTGATGACGGCGCTGTTGGGCGCCAGGGGGGCTTGGCTGGTTCCTGCGAGCGGATGAGGTAGGGGGGTGCGGCTCTGTAGGCGAGCAAGGGCCGGGGCGCGACGCGGCGACCCGAGCGCACGCACGCTACATGCTTGACAATATGCCAAGGCATGCTAGGGGGCTCCAAACCACAAGAGAGTTAGCAGGGTGGGGCTATAGGATTGGGCAAATCCATGTGACATGCTGGTCTAGTCAGGGGATCAAGTTCATAACACAAACCAGAAACTAAGCCAAAACTGGTCATGCACTCAAGGTGTTTGACAAAATGCCAATGGCATCTAGGCAACTCATGCGGTGGCCAAATTCTCCAGATCAATGTCTCCTTGGCTGAGTAGGAGGGTGGTGAGGTTAGTTTAACAAAAACAAACACTTGTTAGTGCAAGTTCTGCAAAACTTCAGTTCTGGACAACAGGTAAATGGCATTGTTTCATGATCCAGAAATCTTCCAATGGGTCCCCTCTTCTGGACTTAAGGGTTTTGCAAGGTGGGCCATAAGCAGGAGAAAACTCAAGGGTACTAGAGCAAATTAAACTAGGGTTGCTGTAGAAAAAGCCAAACTGGATCAGAAAGCAAAAGAGGTTGATTCACTCAAAATTTTCAAAGAACACCACTGGGTTTTTGCATAGAGTTGAATTACATACCACTACTAACATCCCACAATTTTGGTGGAGGCTAGAAAGAAATATTTAAATGGCTTGTAGTGCAAAATTGCCCACTGGACCAGATTTAAAAAAATTGGTGTAGAGCTCAAAATATTAAATGAATGAAATATATTTTTGCATAAAAGTGATTTAAAAGCATCACATGACATCTCCAAATTTTGGTCAAAATTTTAAATAAACTTATCAAGTGGTTGTAGTTCAAAAAGGCTCCAAAACAAATGAAAAATCATTTTAATGAATAAAGCTCAGAGAGAATTAATTATGCAATTAAATTCCACTGATCATAGAAATGTTTTTCTTGAGGGGGAAAACAAGTCCAATAATACATTTGGAAAGTTTTTCACTTGAGGTGAAAATCCCAAAATAATAAGGTAAAGAAAGACCCTAAAACCAAAAGAAAAACCATAAAATAAAAGTTTAAATTTCCTGGCAAAATTTTAATTAATAAAACAAGGTCAAAATTTTGGGGTGTCAGAAAAATGGCGTTGTGTTTTTTATTTTTTGAAAAGGTAAATCCTAGGTTTTAATAAACTCCGAACTTCTGTGTTATTTCAATTTGAACTTCACCTTTTTATTTTTTGATTAAAGAATTGTATTCGTTTTTTATACGAAAAAAATCGAGCATGGAAATACAAGGTGAACCTCTCTCGCAAGAATTTTTGAACCTCCCCGGCCAGAGCACTTGAACTTCTTTCAACAAACCTTTTAAGCTTTTAATTTTCTATACTTTTATTCTCATTTGAAATGCATCCCTTGCAGTAGTTGAACTTCTCGTTGTTTTCACCTTGAACTTCTGTCACGTATTTTTATTCAACCTCTCACAAGAATTTTTGAACTTTCTCGGGCTGAGCACTTGAACTTCTAGCAAAAAAACTTTTTAGCCTTTGCTTTTTTATTCTTTTTTCCATACAAAATGCACACTGTGTAGTACGTGAACTTCTAGCAGTTATCAACCTGAACTTCTCTCGGTTACGTGAGAATATCTGAGTTTTTTCAATTTTTTGAACCTCTTTTTGTGTATTTTCTAGAAATGTGAAAAATTGGAGTTTTTTTAAGTAAATGTCAAACTTCTTCGTTATTTCAAGCCGAACTTCTTGGTTTATTCATTAGTAACGGGAAAAATTTGAGTTTTTTGCAATAAATATTGAACTGCTCTGTTCTTTTAAATATATCTTCTTGGTTTTTCATGTACATTGTACTATTCTATTTTTTAAAATTGAACTTCTTGTTTTTTTCAATTTGTATTTTCTTGGTGTTATTCATGAGTAATGGTTCAAGTCTTAGTTAAGTGAAAAACATCAAACCGCCCAATTATTTAAATTTGAACTCAGATAGGTGCTCAAGTATATTTTTGGATGTGCTCATTCCTTTTAGATTTCCAATTTTCATCTGCCACCGTGGTGACTTTGTTTGGTGCAAGCCATTGGGACATAGGTGCAAAGTGCAAACCATTGCAGTGAAAAAACCTCAAATATACTAGAGCAAGCAAGAAGCACTCAACAACAGCATCAGTCTTTTGTGCAACACAACACGATGATGGTACAGCAGGTACAGATTGCAGTCTCGCGGCAGTAAAGATAAAAAAAGTTGGTACTACAAATTACACACACTGAAAAGACAACAAGGCTGTAGGAGGGTAAAATCCTAGGACTCTTTCAGACTTTACACTTCACAACAAGTTGGGGCAGCAGCATGCATGATCCACCGTAGCGACACACGACATGGCCGCATGCGCATTGCATGCACGCACAGACATCTTTTTCATTTTTTATACTCGATCGACAGGTTCAAAAGCACAGAATGGGACAGATATATGGGAGTAAAATATGAGGATCACACAGGAACTGGACAGAGAAACTTAGCAGCAAACATTACAAAACATCATCGTGGTGGACATGGTGGATGGGCAGGTCAAGCGAGGAGCCAGAAGTTCTTGTGCCACCGGGTGCTGACGAGGTAGCTGCCGACGCCCTTGCTCTGCTTCCTCACCGCCAGTGTCAGGCACTCGGCCTGGTGTGGCGCACGACCTGCCCAACGGGTTGCCCGCGAACTTCCCAGGGCGCTGCCGCGACCTGCCCTCGCGCGCACCTCGGATGACACTGGATCCTGGGAGGACACATGCGTCAGATCCGCGTCGACGGCCGAGGAGGTGGATGGGCCCATCGGAAGGAGGGTGTCGCTATAGCCGGGATAATAGCGAGCGAGGATTTGGGCAGCGGTGCGCGCGAGGTTGACGGCCTGCGGAGGAGGCCGCCGCCATGGTGGATTTAGGGGGAGGTAGGCCACCACCGAGGTGGATCCAGGGGAGGGGGTCGCTGCCGTGGTGGATTCAGGGGGGAGAGGCCACCACTACAGTGGATTCAGGGGGAGGGAGGCGGTGGCTGCTCGTAGGATCCAGGGCCGCGCCGCCGTTAGGGAGGAAGGGAGGTGGCGAGCCGGTCTGGGGGGAGGGGAGGGGCCGCACCGCCGTTGGGAGGAGGGGAGGTGGCGCGCCGCCGTTGGGAGGAGGGGAGGTGGCGAGCCGGCCCGGGGGGGAGGGGAGGAGCTGCGTCGCCGTTGGGAGTAGGGGAGGTGGCGCGCTGGCCACGGGGGAGGAGGCGCTGCGTCGTGGGGGAAGTGGGTCGGGGATGAGGGCCGAGAGGTGGAGAGGTGGAGATGTGGGAGGTGGGGTTCGGTGTTTTTTTAGATCTCAGGAACGTCCGGTCGCCTCCTATATAGGGCGTTCCGTGATCGGAATAGTTATTCTAATCCTGGGATTAGAATAGTTCTATTATATATATATATAAGCAGTTGAATACGCAAGGAAAAGTTGTCCACAAGCCAAGCGCGCCGACGGACATGAGTAGAGCGCGCCAACGGACGCGAGCTGAGCACGTTGCGGCGCCTAACGGCGAGCACACCGCGTTGCGGCGCCTAATGACGGGATAGACCTTCATTCAAGCCAATCAAAATAAGAATGCAACGAACATGTCCGTATTGAGCAAAGGGATCGCACATATCTGTATTGACTGGAATGAGAATGCAATAGCAAAATAAGAATTAAGGCCACGATGATGTGATCGCAGTGGTGGTTACAGGAGGCAAGAAGAAAGATGCATCCATCAACGCACGACCTCCTCGTCCTCAACTCAGTGCGCCGGCCGGGCCACCGACCGGCGGCTAAGGAGCGGCGACTTTTGTGGCGAGGTCAAGGTGCTTCTCAACAAAGGCATCCAAGGCTTCCATCCGGCTGAAGAAGGCCAAGGTCGTAGCGTCCTCACTGGCCTTGTAGATACCTATGTACACAATTCGCTCGTACACATGGATGTGTAGGTCAACGGTTTCTTGCAGGGCGAGGTGCCTCGTGGCGAGCGTGACCTCTAGGTGAACATTTTTCGTGGCGTCGGCGGGCAGTCGCAGGGCCACCAGTGCTTGAAAGAGGGTCCGGCCATGGAGGCTGATTCGGGTGGTAGGCAATGAGGAGCCCGAGCATGCGGGTTGGAGCAGTATGGCGATGTCGTCCGCGAGCTTCTTGACGACGGTGAACCTGTTGGTGGTGCGAACGATCATCTGGTCCAATTGAGAATCATAGTTGGCGTTGACGGCGGCCATCCACCAGCCGTTCGCCAACACCGTATGGAGACGATCCACGGTGCCATGCCGCAGGCCGGCGTTGTGGACCATCTGGCACAGCCGCTGGCTGCTCGCGCACCTTGCCGCCATGGGTATGTAGTTGGCACTTTCACGCTTATTAGTGTGGCTGGGCAAATGCTTAGGTGCATACGATGTGGTAGATGCATTGGAATGGAGGGGCGCCTTTATATGAGTGCAAACTGCGTTGCATTCACATCGTGCTGCCTCTTTTGCCAGTCCTCCCATTACTTCCCTCAAGCATTCACAGGACGCTAATTGAAGGAGGATGCATCATTGTCCGTTCAACATTTCGGGAACAGCTACCTCACTACTGGAATTAGCTTATTTGCCGTCTGCCAACTCTTTGCCGTCCGCTGGATGACGGCAAGGAAGGTCTTTGCCGTCAGCCACACAAAAACGGAAGGCAAAGATGTGGCTGATGGCAAACAAGGTCTTTGCCATCAGCCAATTCTTTGCCATCCGTTGGCTGACGGCAAAGAGGTGGGTGGGTCCAGTTATTGTTTAACCAACTCAAGCCCACCGGCCCCACCTCTTTGCCGTCCGCAAGCGGATGACAAAGAATCTTTGCCGACCGTTGGCTAACAGCAAAGAGGCGGGTACGTTAACGGCTGTCCCGCACCCGTCCTCTGTCTCTTTTCTCCACTCTCTCATTCCCTCCCCACCCACACCCGCGCCGCCGCTGCCGACCCCGTCTGCCGTAGCCGGCCGCCCCGCACCCCTCCCCTGTGGCGCCCCGACCTCCATCGCACCCCGCCGCCCCTTTCACTTCGGCCCGCCCCTCCCCTCCGTCGCCATCCCCCACCCACACCGGCCCGCGCTGCCACCGCCGACCACGTCCTGTGTAGCCGGCCGCCCCGTCGCCCCGCACCCCTCCCCGACCACCACCGCGGCCCCGCCCCCTCTTTCATGTCGGCCAGCCGCGCCGCGGCCGTCCCCACCCCGCCGCGATCCCTTCCCTGTCCTGCAGGGACCATCCGGCCTCCCCCTCCATCGGGTCGCCTCCTCCTCCAGCGGCTGCCGCAGCCGTCCGGCCTCCCCCTCCACCAGGCGAGCTCCTCCCCTTTTTTGTTTAATTTGTTTCTTTTTGTTTCTTTTAGTTTAGTTTCTGTTTTAGTTATAGTTTTTGTTTAGTTTTAGTTTTAGTTTAGTTTATTTTAGATTAGTTTTAGTTTATTTTAGATTAGTTTTAGTTTAGTTTATTTTAGATTAGTTTTAGTTTTAGTTTACAAGAAGAAGTAGAAGGAGGAGGAGGAGGAGGAGGAGGAGGGAGGAACAGGAGGAGGGAGAAGAAGAAAGAAGAAAAGAAGAAGAAGAGGAAAAAGGAGAAGAAGAAGAAGAAGAAGAAGAAGAAGAAGAAGAAGAAGAAGAAGAAAAGAGGAGGAGGAGGAGGAGAAGAAGAAAGAAGAAGAAGAAGAAGAAGAAGAAGAAGAAGAAGAAGAAGAAGAAGAAGAAGAAGAAGAAGAAGAAGAAGAAGAAGAAGAAGAAGAAAGAGGAGAGGAGGAGAAGAAGAAGAAGAAGAAGAAGAAGAAGAAGAAGAAAGAGGAGAGGAGGAGAAGAAGAAGAGAAGAAGAAAAGGAAAAAAGAGACCCCGACCCCGACCCCCGACACCCTGACACCACACCCCGACCCCGACCCCGACCACCGTCACCCCGACACCTGACACCTCGACCACCGACACCCTGACACCACACCCACCTTCACCCCCGACCCCCGACACCCTGACACCACACCCCGACCCCAACCCTGACACCCCGACCCCAACACGACACCCCGACCCCGACACCCAAACACCATACCCAAACCCCGACCACCGACCATCGACACCCCCACACCTGACAGCCCGACCACCGACACCCCGACCCCGACCACCAACACCCCGCCCCCGGACCCCGACCCCCGACACCCTGAAACCACACCTCGACACCCTGACAGCACACCCCGACCCCGACCCCAACACCCCGACACCCTGACACCCCGATCAACCCCGGACATGAAGATGATACAAAAACATCATATATATTTGTGTTGATCGGGTGTATTTTTATTATGTTCATGATTATGATACACTTAAATTATATACATATTATTAAGTTCATGTCAGGTATCCAAATTTTTTATGTTGTAATAATTTCGTTTACTTTTTGTCATTGCAGGTGTTGACAGGATGGTGGGCAAGGGTCGAGAGCGCCCCGATCCTCCTGCGAGTGCTACTGGTAGGGGTGGTTCCATTATTCTAGCCCAGCCCCTCCAGAGAGTGCTGCTAGACAGTATGCAGACAACTGCGGTGGGTGCTTCTTCTTCGGCTGGGAGAGGTCGGGGAGGACGAAGAAGGCTGGTAGAGGTGGACGTGGCAGCGGGAGATATAGGAAGGCTGTCTCCCTCATCTGCATTAAAGCCGCATCAGGAACTGCGCTGCCCGCTGTCAAATCGAATAGTATTGCGCCGCCCGCTGCACGCCTGGCTGAACACACCTCCTCGCCTCCATCTATGCTTAATTATTGAATTTTAGCTGGCAAATGGCAATGTTACTAGATCAACAAATGTCAGTATTTCTAGTTTGACAAATGGCAACATACCCAATATGACAGATGCAAATCACACCAAATTGTTTGTAAGTGGTTCACACGGGTCATCCAAAAGAACCGTTTGTGTTCAAGATATGCACAAATCTTGCTCTCACTTTGCATACGGGTGTTCTATGTGAAACCATCATGCTTGTTGTGAGAAGCTCTGAATTGTGAGAAGCATATACCCAAACATGCCCCAAATGGGACAGAAAATGTACTACGGCATGTTGATGCCGCTCCATGATAGCATGCCAAGTTTCATGAATTTCAGACGAGTTTTGGATTTACTAGAATTTAAAAATCAGGCATCTCAATGTTTGCGCCCGAGTGACGGTGGCAGGGTGTTCGACATTCATTCCCATTTCTTGCATGGAACCTAAGCATGCACCCAAGGACAAAAGATTTGATTTTTCAACAAATTTATATGCACCGGAGCATGTGCATGTATTTAAAATTTGATTACGAGATATGGCAGATGGATGTCAAGACGGCTTTCCTTCACAGAAATTTAACCAAGGACGTGTATATGATACATCCCGAGGGTTTTGTCAATCCAACTAGCACTAGTAAGGTATGCAAGCTCAAGAGATCCATTTATGGGTTGAGGCAAGCATCTCGGAGCTGGAACATTCGTTTTGATGAGGTCGTCACTGGTTTCTGCTTCATCAAAAGCGAAGAGGACTCTTGTTTATACAAGAAGTTAAGTGGGAGCTCGATAGTGTTTTTGATCTTGTATGTGGATGTCATACTACTGATCGAAAATGATATTTCGATGCTGAACTCGGTCAAGGAGTCATTGAATGGCAAGTTTCTGATGAAGGACCTTGGTGAGGCAATATACATTTTAAGCATTAAGATCTATAGAGATAGATCAAGGAGGCTGCTCGGCTTAAGCCAGAGCACGTACATAGATAAAGTGTTGAAGCGGTTCAACATGAGTGAGGCAAAGAAAGTGTTCTTTTCACTCTCACATGGTATAAGGCTAAGCGAGACTCAGAGTCCTTCGACATCTGATGAGCGAAGCAGGATGAGTAGGATTCTTTATGCCTCGGCAATCGGATCCATCATGTATGCCATGATATGTACGCGGCCCGATGTTGCTTTTGCAATAAGCCTAACAAGTAGATACCAGGCCAACCCAGGTGAGAGTCACTGAGCAGCGGTAAAGACTATTTTGAAGTACCTGAAAAGGACTAAAGAGATGTTCCTAGTTTATGGAGGTGAGGAAGATCTCGTCGTAAGGGATTATGCCGATGCTAGTTTCCAAACCGACAAAGATGATTGTCGATCACAGTCCGGATTCGTGTACGTCATGAACGGAGGAGCAGTGAGCTGGATGAGTTCCAAGCAAGATATGGTGGCCGAATCTATTACAGAAGTCGAATACATTATCAAAGTGTATATTCAGGCTCCTCCAAAAGTCTGTATAAAACCATATGCTTTGATCACACTATCAAAGCGTATATTCCAACTCCGAGAGGCTTGCACCAGTCCATAAATGGATCGCTGGAGCTTGCACACTTTGTTAGCACCTTTTGGATCGACAAAACCTTCTGGTTGCATCAGATGCAACTCTTCTTTAAGGTATCCATTAAGGAATGCAATTTTGACATCCATTTGCCAAATTTCATAATCATAAAATGCGGCAATTGCTAACAAGATTTAGACGGACTTAAGTATCACTACGGGTGAGAAGGTCTCATCGTAGTCAACTCCTTGAACTTTGTATACAGTAACATTACCGTCAGCATCAGTCTTCTTCTTGGAGATCCATTTATTCTCTATGGCATGCCGATCATCGTGCAAGTCAAACAAAGTCCATACTTTGTTCTCAAACATGGATCCCATCTCAGATTTCTTGGCCTCAATCCATTTTGTGGAATCTCGGCTCAACATCTCTTCCTCATAGTTCGTAGGTTCGTCATGGTCAAGTAACATGACTTCCAGAACAAGATTACTGTACCACTCTGGTGCAGATCTGACTCTAGTTGACCTATGAGGTTCGGTACTAACTTGATCAGAAGTTTCATGATCATCATCATTAGCTTCCTCACTTACAGGTGTGGGAATCACCGGAACTGATTTCAGTGATGAACTACTTTCCAATAAGGGAGAAGGTACAATTACCTCGTCAAGTTCTACTTTCCACCCACTCACTTCTTTCGAGAGAAACTCCTTCTCTAGAAAGGATCCATTCTTAGCAACAAATATCTTGCCTTCGGATCTGTGATAGAAGGTGTACCCAACAATCTCCTTTGGGTATCCTATGAAGACACATTTCTCCGATTTGGGTTCGAGCTTATCAGGTTTGAAGCTTCTTCACATAAGCATCGCAGCCCCAAACTTTAAGAAATGACAACTTGGGTTTCTTGCCAAACCACAGTTCATAAGGTGTCATCTCGACGGATTTAGATGGTGCCCTATTTAACGTGAATGCAGCCGTCTCTAAAGCATAACCCCAAAATGATAGCGGTAAATCAGTGAGAGACATCATAGATCGCACCATATCTAGTAAAGTACGATTACGATGTTCAGACACACCATTACGCTGTGGTGTTCCAGGTGGCGTGAGTTGCGAAACTATTCCGCATTGTTTCAAATGAAGTCCAAACTCATAACTCAAATATTCTCCTCCACGATCAGATCGTAGAAACTTGATTTTTTTTGTTACGATAATTTTCCACTTCACTCTGAAATTCTTTGAACTTTTTAAATGTTTCAGACTTATGTTTCATCAAGTAGATATACCCATATTTGCTCAAATGATCTATGAAGATGAGAAAATAAAGATATCCGCGCGAGCTTCAATGTTCATTGGACCACATACATCAGTATGTATGATTTCCAATAACTCTGTTGCTCGCTCCATTGTTCTGGAGAACGGAGTTTTAGTCATCTTGCCCATGAGGCATAGTTCACAAGTACCAAGTGATTCATAATCAAGTGATTCCAGAAGTCCATCAGAATGGAGTTTCTTCATGCACTTTACACCAATATGACCTAAACGACAGTGCCACAAATAAGTTGCACTATCATTATCAACTCTGCATCTTTTGGCTTCAATAGTATGAACATGTGTATCACTACTATCAAGATTTAGTAAAAGTAGACCACTCATCAGGGGTGCATGACCATAAAATATATTACAACTACTAGGGAAAAACTTATACACAGAACTTTAGCGGTAGCGCGGGTCAAAGAAGCACGCTGGTGCTAAGTAGCAGTAGCGTGCCTGTGCAAACCGCGCTCTAGATAAAGTTTTAGCAGTAGTGTGTCTTGTTCTAAACACGTTACTACTAAAATTCCACGGCTTAGCCGATAGGCTACACATAGTAGTAGCGACCCATATCGAACCGCGCTACTGCTACTTTCTTTCTAGCAGCGCATTTTAACCTAAACTCGCTACCGCTAAAGGATATAAAATTAAATGGAAAGCACATAGAAAGGTAATTGAAAATGAAAGAAATAGAATAAGGTGAAAGGAAAAAAATAAAATGTGAAGAAAACTAAATGAAAAAGGGGGAAAAGAGAAAGGAGTAGCAGTAGCGTGTATCCCAGAACGCACTGTAGCTAACGTAGCAGTAGCGCGCTTTCTGGAACGCGCTACTGCTACTTCTGACTTAACCACGGGTTCGTCCTTCCCCACGGCCACTTCCCCAAAATCCAGCTCTCCACTCTCGCCGCCGTTGTTGCCCGTCGGCCGCCACGCGCTCTCCGCACACCCTCTACGCCGCCCCCGACCCCAGATTCAATGCCGGCCCCGCCCCCGACCTCAACGCCGCCCCGGACGCCGCCCCCGACCCTGACCTCGACGCCGCCATCCACCGCGCGCCCGAGCCCCGACCCCGACCTCGACGCCGCCTGCCCCTCCCTCGTCGTAGGCACCGGAGGTGAGCACGCCTGCTCCTCCCTCTCCCCTACCTCTGCATAGGGTTTCTTTATAATTTAGTTGCATCAAATTAGTTAGGGTTCATGTAAGGGTGGAAACGAATCAGATGCGGATGCGGCTCAAATGAGTTAGGGTCCATGTAAGGGTGGAAACGAATCAAATTTCTAAGATCTACACCTACTAATAAAGGAAGGTGTGTTTCTCCTATTTTTTCATCCGTTCACCGCCAAAAAATTATTTTTTCTATCCGAGGTGGTACTAAACTACTTTCGTATGTCCGTCTATTAGCAAAACAAAAACGATTTCTGCAGAATTTCATACATGGGCCGTGTGTCCTATGGCCGAGTAAAGTCAGCCCATATTTTCCTACCAACGTGGCAATAAAAACCCTATTTCTCACTCAATGCGGTAAATAGTATCACCTACGCACAGGGCGCACAAGACTCATCGGCCCATGTTATTTTGTACTCAGTTTCAAATTTCATTTTTTTTTCTTTTTTCTCTTTTTGTTTCTTGTTTCTTTTTTATTTTTCCCATTGAAAGTCTATTTTTATGTTTTTTTTTCTGAAATTCACAATTTTCAACAATAATTCGCAATTTCAATTTTTTTCAAAATTTCGTAAAAAGTTACAAATTACAAAAATTAGTTCATATTCTAAAAACATGTTTGGATTTTTGGTCTTAATTTTAAAAATATTCCCATTTTTAATACAATGTTTGTATTTTTAAAATTGTTCAAGATTTAAAAAAATGCATTTGAAAATTGCTTCAAATTTGATTTCTTTTTCGTATTTTACCGATATGCTTAGAAATTGAAAAGAAAGTTTGCGTTAAAAACATATTTTCTAAAATTCTTCTGCATGTTTAAAACATGTTCCCATATAAAAAAATTGTTCACAACTTAATTCTTTTTCATATTTTTATAAGAAGGTTCATGTTTTTAAGAAATGTTTGTGAATTTCAGGAAATGTTCTGTTCAAATTTTTGTTCATGCTTTATCCAAATATATATGGAATTTTCAAATAATCTGTTCATAATTTGGAAAATTGTTCAGGTTTCCAAGTATATTCGGTAGTTCATGTTATGAATTCAAAAATTGTGTTCCTATTTACACAGTGTTTAAATTTTGAATTTCTACCATTCCTATTTTTTCTCAGAATTTAAAAAATTATTCCCATTTTTTGAAAAATGTTTGGGATTTTCCAAAAAATTCAACATTTAAAAAATGTTACAAATTTTAAAAATCTTCTTATTTTAGTGATATGTTCAAAAATTGAAAATATTTTTTGCATTAAAAGACATAATTTCTAAATTTCTTCTATATGTTCAAAACATGTTCCCGTTTCCAATTCACAACTTCAAAAAAATTGTATTTTTATAAAACGTTCATGATTTTAAGAAATATTTGTGAATTTCAGCAAATGTTCTATTCAATTTTTTTGTTCTTTTTTAAAAATGTGTGGAATTTTTAAAAAATATTGTAATTTGGAAAATTGTTCACGTTGCCAAGTTTATTTGGCATTTCATAGTTAACAGTTTTTGAAAAGTTCAAAAAAAAAGTTTCGAATCTGACGTTGCATTATATTCTTTAATATTCACGCAGACCATTGGTTAGCAGAACGCGTTTGTTTGAGTGGCTAGCAACATGTGGTCGGGTCTTTAAGGTCGAGAGTTCGATCACTCCCATACTGGGCCGGCTTCGCATCCTGCGCATCGAGCTAAGTCAACATGTTCAGACTAAGGGACACCATAAATTATTGACAGTGGTAGCTTCCATGTGCCAATAAAAGAGAATATGCTGGTTAATTATAATTGAAACAAATTATGGGCACGTGCTAATAAAAAAGAATATACTGGTTTGACTCTAATTAAAGGGGGCCATATTGAACTAGAGAATACAGACATGTAGGGGTCTTGATCCATTCTTATATTGAGCTAGAAGCATGTAAATTTATTAATTATCCCGTTGCAACGCATGGGCATGTGTGCTAGTGAATCATAAAATGAGTAAAATTTGACCACTTATTTCACTTTATATTTGGATAATTGGAATATCCGCTACCACTTTCCACCCCTAGCTTCATCAAATTAGATGGTAATCAGGGCAGTAGTTCCTAGGTACTAATTAGTTAGTAAGAACTAGGTACCAATTAATTAGATACTAGTTTATTTTTATTTATAGTAAGTTTATTTTTATTAATAACTAGTTGAATTAATAGAAGTTGTTAATAAGAACTTGTTGCTATTTTTTAGTTAAAGCAATTTTTCCCGCATCGATGTCGACGATGCCTATCCCGCATGCTCATCGTCGAGTCGTTGGAGGACGACACCTACTTGACCAGATGGGCCATGTCCAGGACTGGGCTCCGCCGGGGTGGTACTGGGAGGCACTACCTACAGGGGGCGCAGGTTGGTGAGGAGCCAGCCTGTCGTTGACCCGAACCTTCTTTGGTGGCGGTCGCGTGGGCCAGTGACGGTCCAGAGGCTCGAGGACCCTGTGGAGGTGGTGCGTCACCGTGTCAGTGAGGAGGACGCGCGCGTCCGTTGCTACTTATTTGTGTTGGAGCACAGGTTCTCCAATACCTGGAAGGTTCTCCAGGGATCTCATTGGAGCTATGATCCCGTGATGGTTCCTTCTCTGTGGGTGTCCACCGCCCGCGCCGATACGCATCGTGTGCTAGGGTTTTAGTTGTATTAGTGATGTTATATGTATGACACTATTCAGGATGTATTAGTGATAATATTCAATGATGTATGGATGCATGAGATTTACTTTTGCTTATTGAATGCATGCTAATTTGAGTCCTATAAGATATTTTGAAATGTATATCTTGTGTTGCTCAAATAGGATATGTGCTTGCCCAAGTGGCCGGTCATGTTTGCAGGTTACACCTCCGACTGGCCTATGTTTTGCTGGAGTGTTGATTCATTTCCGTTCCGGCAAATTTCAGGCGCTCGATATGTCCTATTTTAGCAAAGGTCATGCCGGATTTTTCCGTGAATTTTGGCATGACTTGTGCCAGAAGATGTAGGAAATATCGAGTGCCCCGGATTTGTGTGTTGAGTATCCTGGTAGTTATCTTCGATCGATTTTCAATTAATCTTTTAACTATGAACATAGGAAATTTCTGACGACGAAAAGGATTTCGGTATTTGCAAATACTGCGAAGACGAGAGCGGCCTGTGCGATGGAATATTCCTAGATGATGATTGGCGCTTCAGCATCAAGCTAGACGAGAACTACGAAGTGGATATAGTAAGTCACAACAACAAGTATTTTTTCCTAATTAATTATGACATTTGCTTCATTTGCTTCAACTTATAATTTAATCATGACAAGTCTTTTTTTACTATTCTACTAGCGTATCCCCTGCTATGCAAGACTTTTTGTATTCGATAAGATAGGTTTCAGTCGTACTATGGAGGAAAAGAAACTTTACTTGAAGACCGAGCATGGTTATATTTTCCATGCAAAATTATACAATTCAGACGACTACACCTATTTTGGATGCAAAACATGGCGAGCACTATGCAAGACTTATGCATTTGAACCTGATATGGTTATCACCTTTGATATTCGTCTGGAAGATGATATTGAAGGTAATACCGACATCTGGGTCGATGTGCAGACACCTCTAGTTATACCATTATGTAAGTTTCTCAACCATATTTATGTCTTTGATATTGTTTATTCAAAACTAATTTGTATTGTCAGCTTATTTCGGTGCAAGCAAACATGTCCAGTGCTTGGTAGACAGGACCTACTACTGTCCCGAGGCTGAACTAAACTGTGAGGAGCTAAGTCATTATGTTTCATGGCTTGAGGATCTTGATACTGTCAAGACAAATTTTATTCCTCCATTTAGAAATGTTAGTACTGAAAACGTGCGACCAATAGTATTCGTAATGAACTACGGTTACATCTATTTAGGAAGGATGGTAAGATTTTTACTATTTGTCCTCAATGCATATTCTCCATACATTATTTTTGAAGCTAAACTTCATTGCTAAGTATGTTACCATACGATGTTCTTCAACAGGGACTCCCGATGAATGTTGTGCCTTATGGGATCGAGACTAAAGGTACCATGAGTATTATTAGCTTACGGCCAAGATATCCTACAGATTACTTTAGTGCATTCAAGATTAGCGACGGATGCTTAATAGTGCAAGACTGGACCACATGTGTGATGGAGAAGCGCAGAGAAGTACTAGGGGGCAGCAAACAGATGCGCTACCCACAATTAGGAGACAGGTTCATCTGCATGCTCCAACTTGATCAAGGAGGAGAGCTACACATGTTTTATGTTATTTTACCTAAGAGAGAGCAGCAGGAGTGATTAGCTAGCTAGAAATGAGTTTGAGGATGATGATGTGCTACACTATTACTATGATGATAAAATAGCTAGTGTTGGTGGTAATGACTATGATGATTATTATTAGCTAGTGTTAGTGGTGATTAAATAAATACTGTTGGTGGTAATGACTATGATGATGATTAAATAGCTTGTGCTGGTGCATTAGATTCAAGTGGAGGCAACATGTGGTGCACATCGAAAGTACTACTAGTCCAAACTGATCAAGTTTGGATTAGTAGTATACTTTTGACATGCACCACATATTGCCTCCACTTGAACCTAATCCACCTTCATTTGACACACTGTTATGGACATAATGATGTAAACCTCATAACTAGTATTGTACCAATATTTGTACGATGGCGCATAAATAAACTAAAAATAAAAAATAAAAAAAGAATACTAGTAGTGATGGAGAGAAAACACACTGCCAGTAGTTACATTAGCAGTAGCGTGGGAGTGAACAAAGCTGCAGCTATTTGTCCTAGCAGTAGCGCGTGCGGGCACTCGTTACTACTAAGCAATAGCTGTAGCGCCTTATTAGTAGTGCGCCTACCCGCGCTACTAGTGACCACACAACCAGCGCTACTGCTAGGGTTTTCCCTAGTAGACTCATATAAATAGAACAACCATTATTCTCTGATTTAAATGAATAACCGTCTCGCATCAAACAAGATCCAGATATAAAGTTCATGCTCAATGCTAGCACCAAATAACAATTATTTAGGTCTAAAACTAATCCCGAAGGTAGATGTAGAGGTAGCGTGCCAACGGCGATCACATCTACTTTGGAACCATTTCCCACGCGCATCGTCACCTCGTCCTTAGCCAATCTTTGCTTAATCTGTGGCCCCTGTTTCGAGTTGCAAATGTTAGCAACTGAACCAGTATCAAATACCCAGGCACTACTGTGAGCATTAGTAAGGTACACATCAATAACATGTATATCAAATATACCTTTCACTTTGCCATCCTTCTTCTCTGCCAAATACTTGGGGCAGTTCCGCTTCCAGTGACCAGTTCCTTTGTAGTAGAAGCACTCAGTCTCAGGCTTAGGTCCAGAATTGGGTTTCTTCACTTGGGCAGCAACTGGCTTGCTGTTCTTCTTGAAGTTCCCCTTCTTCCCTTTACCCTTTTTCTTGAAACTGGTGGTCTTGTTGACCATCAACACTTGATGCTCCTTCTTGATTTCTACCTCCGCAGCCTTTAGCATTGCGAAGAGCTCAGGAATCGTCGTATCCATCCCTTGCATATTATAGTTCATCACGAAGCTCTTGTAGCTTGGTGGCAGTGATTGAAGAACTCTATCAATGACACTATCATCAGGAAGATTAACTTCCAATTGAGTCAAGTGGTTGTGGTACCCACACATTCTGAGTATATTTCCACTGACAGAACTATTCTCCTCCATCTTGCAGTTGTAGAACTTATTGGAGACATCACATCTCTCAAACCGGGCATTTGCTTGAAATATTAACTTCAACTCCTAGAACATCTCATATGCTCCGTGACATTGAAAACGTCGTTGAAGTCCCGGTACTAAGCAGTAAAGCATGGCACACTGAACTATTGAGTAGTCATCAGCTTTGCTCTGCCAGGTATTCATAACATCTGGTGTTGCTCCTGCAGCGGGTTTGTCACCTAGCGGTGCTTCCAGGACGTAATTCTTCTGTGCAGCAATGAGGATAATCCTCAAGTTACGGACCCAGTCCGTGTAGTTGCTACCATCATCTTTCAACTTAGCTTTCTCTAGGATCGCATTAAAATTCAATGAAACAACAACACAGGCCATCTATCTACAACAACATAGACATGCAAAATACTATCAGGTACTAAGTTCATGATAAATTAAAGTTCAATTAATCAAATTACTTAAGAGCTCCCACTTAGATAGACATCTCTCTACTCATCTAAGTGATCACGTGATCCATATCAACTAAACCATGTCCAATCATCACGTGAGATGGAGTGGTTTTCAATGGTGAACATCACTATGTTGATCATATCTACTATATGATTCACGCTCGACCTTTCGGTCTCCAGAGTTCCGAGGCCATATCTGCATATGCTACGTGTCGTGGTTCTAAGTCTGACAGTAAAGTAGGGGCTAGGAATGTAAAGGCAAGATCCTAGCTACAGTGAGATTGTGCACGCAAGATGTACGAGTTCAATCCCTTCGCGGTGGAAGTAAGAGCCCTACGTCTCGGTGCCCGGAGGCTTGGTCGATTGGATTATGCGTGAAGTTACACGGGGTCCGAACCCTTGTACCGGAGGAGGGGGGGCGGCTTACATAGATTGCGCCAGGACCCCCGCCATCCCACGTTACACAGGGTTCAATGTACGTTAAGACATGGCGTTACTGGTAATGCCAGCATTAAAGTCATATAACTGATCATTAATACTACGGAGTGAATGCCTGACCGTTGCTGCCCGGGGTGACTTTAGGCCTTCTATACTCCGAGTGGTTTCTTGTACAGTCGAGTGATGATATGCCGGTCGAATGGAATTGGGATATCCGAATGGAGATGTTGGTCGAGTGGGCACGCACTCTGGTGATTCCAGTCGGTTTGAACTTCCTGTACTTTGATTGTCTTTGAATGTAGGGCAGTGTCCTTGGGAGGGATGCTTTGATCAGGTGTATTGCCCTACCCTAGGTACACGGCATTGTCATTAGCCCCCGAATGGTTCTGGGTTCGAGTGAAAAATGGAGTGGAAGACGGTTCCGACCCAATATTTTATGCTGCGGAAGCATTTTACTGGATTGGTGAACCATGTAACAGCTTCGATTTCATTTTTCAGTCGCCTCAAGCCATTCAGAGGTTTCCGAGTGGATATCTGCTGATAAGCTTCGACTGTTGGTGTTGCATAAAATTTTCGGCGTGATTGACTGCTCTGTCGTTTCCGGATCTCGCGGGATTCGAAATTTGGGGAAGCACACGAGGCAGAGAGGGCCGCAGTAATCGGAGCAGATTAGGCAGGGGCGCCTCGATCTCTATGCCACCTTTTTTGCCATGTACTGCGTGCGCGCCTATTGCGGGATTTGACAGGATCATCCGGGTCCACCGGTCAGTCACTCGAGGAATGGGGCCATATAGGGCGTCGGAGCCGATGTCTTTGCATTGTGCGCCACATTCTCCCCCTTCTTCCTCTGCTCCCCATTACTTCCACCTCTGCTCTCGGCGCCGCCGCCCATCTCAAGCTCGATCCACCGAAATGGGGAAGGACAAGACCGCTGCTCTGGAGCGCGCGAAGAAGGCGACGGCGAAGGCGAAGGGGAAGAAGACGAGCCAGGGAGGGTCATCGTCGAGATCTGCTCTACCGCCTGGCTGGATCGAGGGCGACTAGATCCGGTCGACGATCTTGAAGGAATATATGGAGGATCTGGTTGACGGGGGGCTGATCGCCCACGAGTCTTGGCGGCTTCCGGGGGATGAGACCGAGCCGCGACCGCAAGAGGGTGAGTGCGTCCTTCTTGCGACCCACGTCGACCACATTTTTTCTTTGCCCCATCCTTTCTTCTAGGGTTTTCCGAACTTCTTTGGAACCCAACTTCATCATTTTTCTCCCAACACCATCACATACCTTGCCGCTTATGTGTCCATGTATGAAAGCTTTCTAGGTTGTCGACCACGCTGGGGCCTCTTCAAACACATTTTCACTTGTCGTTCTCAGTCGGTTAAGAAGGCCAATCCGAGTGACGAGAGGACACACGTGATCCAAATGTGTGGGGGTTTAGGGATCCAGATGAGGAACAAAAGTAGTTCCCTGCTATGATTCTTCCTGAGTCGGTCAGGGGGTGGCAGTCAACTTGGTTGTACTGTAAGGATCAACCAACCCTTGGTCAGTAGACTGGACTCCCCCCGTTTTCCACAGAGCGAGTCAAGAAGCCTTCTCCCTTGAGAGTGACTCCAGCTGAGAAAGCGGAGGTTAATATGTTTGTTGAGCCAGTCGTCCAACTTGTCCATGACGGTGTGACTGGCATGGACCTGTTAGAAGCATTTCTCAGTCGACGCATCCAGCCACTCCAAGCCCGTGACCATCCAATGTGGATGTATTCGGGTGTTGAAGACAACACTCGGATCCATCCAGAGGAGGTCTAAGAGGAGACAGTGGCACTGTGGCTGCAAGGTATCACTGGCAACAAGGTCAACCGCAGGGGGTCTAGGAGGGTTGCTCCACTCGACCACACCACCAAACCTGACAAGGTCTTATTCTTTCCTTCCGAGTGTATCTTGTTCTGATATGTGTTTGCTCTTGAAACTGATTGGTATCCACTCGACTCCGTGTCTTGCAGATCTACACTGAGATGTACTCGATGCCCAACAGAGAGTAGGAGGATGAAGGGGAGGCGAGTTGAGGCGACAGTGGCGAGTGGCATTCTGACAGAAGGGGAGATGAGGAGAGCGATGACTTGAGCAGCGGTGAAGAGGTCGAGTCCCCTCCTCGCACGGAAGGCGCTCCAAGCAAAGGTAGGACCCGGGCAGCGTCCGTGGCAAAGCGACTCCACCGACTGCACAAACCTCCAAGCGCACTCGGACGTCATCTCCTGTGCCGACAGAGAAAGCTCATAAGCAGCCCAAAGTCGTGACGTCAAAGCCTCGGAAGGCCCTGCCCAAGATTAAAGTGGTTGTCCCCATTGCTTCTGGGTAACTACTGAGCTCGACCTCTTCGTTCTTGCATGACTCAACCTTTGGTCGACTCATTTTCTTGTTTTGACCGAGTGCATTCTGAAATTTGCAGTGCAGCCTCTGGAACTTCTATTTACCGAGATGACTATGATGAGGAGATGGAGGACGCAGTCACTTCCCACGCGGGGTATAAATTTTATCACTTTGACTCTTCTTTTTCAGCCGCTTTGATGGTCGACTAAACTTCTGTAATCGATTGCTTTGCAGCTCCACGCAATGTCATTGAACTTCCAGATGATGATGAAGACGTGCCGCAAAGGGCCATGGGAAGGAGGGGCAACGCTTTGAGCAAGAAGGCATCCGCTGGCCAGACGTCTCAATTGGTGCTAGTGACAGAGCTAGTGATCCAATAGTCTGAAGACGTGAACCGGGCTTCTATTACCCTTGTTGTTCCAGTGTCGAGTAAACTCCCTTCATCGTCGACTGTGCCAGCCCCTGCTTCATCTGTCCAACATCACACCTCAGATTCTCAGGCTACCGTGACTGAACCGCGTCTACGTTCTTCACTACCCATTCTGTTCTGGAGGACCAGGAAAGCGCTGCTGCAGAAGCCATACACCAAGCGGGTCTGATGATGGACCGGATGAAGATGGTGCATGAGAACAGCCAAGCTGCTTATGATGCCAGTGTAGCCCTCCAAGCCAATGTCCAGGTAAATTGGTTTCCGACTGAACTCTTATCTTGATGCTTGTTCTGTTAGGATATGCTTCGCGAAAACTTTTCGTTGCACTTCCATTTGTTGGTCTGTTCTTCACATCTGTAGACCCACTGGGTATTTCAACTTATGTTGAGTAGTTCTTCCAATTGAGTCGACTAGGTTATGTCGATTGTAGTTTTGGACTAGTGGGGGCACGCAGAGTGCACCCACTGGGTGTAGTCCCCGAGGCCGTTGTTGAATGTGTGATTCGGCGGGGGCCTTGATAAAAATATCTTGTCCTTTAGTTCTTCCACTCGGTCTGGGCATACCAGGTCGAGTGAAATCTAGACCAGTGGGGGCATGTAGAGTGCACCCACTGGGTGTAGTCCCCGAGGCCGTCGTCGAGTGCGGGCAGTCTGTTGGGGTCTGAGAATAATTGTTTTTTCACTCAGTCTGGGCGGACCATGTCGAGTGGAATCTGGACCAGTGGGGGCACGCTAAGTGCACCTACTAGGTGTAGTCCCCGAGACTACTGTTGAATGTTTGATTCTGCAGTAGTCTTAGAGTTCTTTTCACTCGGAAGCACACCATCTTTGAATCTGTCCACTGATGTATCTTTTTGCTGACGTCAGAAATCTTGTGAGATCATCTCCAAATTTTCCAATTTCGAGGAGAAGTAGAGACATCTCAAACTTGACTTGGAGCTGGCCAATCAGAACTTGTAAAAGGCCAAAGACGAAGCAGATGGTACGGAAGGTAACAACCTGTCGACTCTCTATCTTGACCATCTCACAAGTTATCTCCTCGTTCTTCTCTATGACCTGGGTGTATATTCTTCAGAGAAAATGAAGCAAGCTCTGGCACAGAAGGACCTTGATCTTGCAGCAGCGCAGAAGGAGGCTCGGGAGAAAACAACACTCACTGATAAGAAGCGGGCTTCAGTCGGGGCGCTAGAGGAAGATAACGCCAAGCTGAAGACTGCTCTTACTGAAGCCAACAGAGAAGTGACCCGCCTAAAGAAAGACAAAGTAGCTTTGAACGAGAAGATTGAAAGCATTTCTCGTAAGAGAAATGACCTGGAGGCCTATCTGGGAGCACTCGCCAAGAAGTTATTGCTTATGCTTGAAGGTATTTTTCCCTGTCCGACTGTTTTGCCGTTTGCCAAGTCACCCTAAATCGGTCGACTCATTAGCTCTTTGTGGTTGCAGAATTCTGCCAAAACTTTGAGGAAGAAATTGGGTGAATCAAGACAAGCTTGGACCCCATCAATTCCCCTGTCAATGATGTAGCTGCTATGAACGTGCTCCAACTGGAATCTCGCCTTGCCGGCGTCACAGACTACCCCGCCTGCCTGAAAGTTGCGGTGTCGTGAATTGACACGGTGCTCTGGCCGAAGGAGATGCTCCAAAATGACCTCGAGTCTTTGATTACACGACTTAATGAGATCCCTGGTCGTGTGCAGGAATGGAAGAAGTCGTCTGTTTGATGCGGTGCTGACGTAGCTCTGTCACTAGTTCGAGTCCATTGCAAGGACGAAGGAGGAAAAGCTAGCAGTGATCAAGGTTGCCAATAACAGGAGACATGACTTCCAGTCTTTCATGGAGACCTTTATTGCTGCCGCCACTCGAATTGTGGATGGAATCGACCTGGATGAGTTCGTCGAGCCTGCCAGCCCTCCTCCCACGGAGTGAACAAACTATTATAATCTGATTAAATTTGCCTCGGTATGTCGAGTGGTTTTGTAACCATTAAACTCTTTCAGGCCTGATGCCTGAGTACTTTAAATTGTGGTCTAGAATCTCGCAGGTTTTACCTGAACTTGGTTGTTTTTGAATCTCTTGGCTCTGAGTGGAATTCGATTCTTCAGTCTGTATTGCTACTGACTTTGTGGTGCAGCTCAGTCGAGTGGGTCATAGAAAAGGGCATTCGGTACCGTCCATGACCTGCTCCTCGTCGTCTTTGCAGATAAGGATAGAGCGGACATTGTGTTTGTGCCGCAGCTCCAAGGATAAGGTTGCGGTCGACCTGCACCTCGTCGTCCTTGTGGATAAGGATGGAGCGGACGTTGCATTTGTGTCGCAGCTCCGAGGATAAGGTCATGGACGACCTGCACCTTATCGTCCTTGAAGATAAGGATGGAGCGAACATTGTATTTGTGTCGCAGCTCCAAGGATAAGGTCGTGGTCGACCTGCACCTCGTCGTCCTTGCGGATAGAGCGGACATTGTATTTGTGCCGTAGCTCCAAGGATAAGGTCACGGTCGACCTGCACCTCGTCGTCCTTGCGGATAAGGATGGAGCTGACGTTGTATTTGTGTCGCAACTCCGAGGATAAGGTCGTGGTCGACCTGCACCTCGTCGTCCTTGCGGATAAGGATGGAGCGGACATTGTATTTCAGACTTAGGCGAGTACGAGACTTAAGCTAAGCTCCCGAGTGGGAGGATTACTCTCCACTCGGTAGGGTTTTCTAAACTTAGGCGAGTACTGGACTGCAGCTAAGCCCCCGAGTGGGAGGTTTGCTCTCCACTCGGTAGGGTTTTCTGAACTGAGGCGAGTACTGGACTGCAGCTAAGCCCCTGAGTGGGAGGTTTTCTCTCTAATCGGCAGGATTTTTTAAACTTAGGCGAGTACTGGACTACAGCTAAGCCCCCGAGTGGGAGGTATGCTCTCCACTCAGTAGGATTTTTTAAAGTTAGGCAAGTACTGGACTGCAGCTAAGCCCCTGAGTGGGAGGTATGCTCTCCACTCGGTAGGATTTTTTGAAACTTAGGCTAGTACTGGACTGCAGCTAAGCCCCTTAGTGGGAGGAATGCTCTCCACTCGGTAGAATTTTTTGAAACTTAGGCGAGCAGTGGACTGCAGCTAAGCCCCCGAGTGGGAGGAATGCTCTCCACTTGGTAGGATTTTTTAAAAACTTAGGCGAGTACTGGACTGCAGCTAAGCCTCCGAGTGGGAGGGTTGCTCTCCACTCGGTAGGATTTTTTGAAACTTAGGTGAGTGCTGGACTGCAGCTAAGCCCCCGAGTGGGAGGAATGCTGTCCACTCGGTAGGATTTTTTGAAACTTAGGCGAGTACTGGACTGCAGCTAAGCCCCCGAGCGGGAGGAATGCTCTCCACTCAGTAGGATTTTTTGAAACTTAGGCGAGTATTGGACTGCAGCTAAGCCCCCGAGCGGGAGGAATGCTCTCCACTCGGTAGGATTTTTTGAAACTTAGGTGAGTACTGGACTGCAGCTAAGTCCCTGAGTGGGAGGAATTCTATCCACTCTGTAGGATTTTTTGAAACCCAGGCGAATCGGATTCGCGGCTAAGCCACCCACTGGGGGATTTTGTGCTCATGTATAAGTAATAACAATCATTTAGGAGACTGTAAAACCATGTCTTTGATAAACAAACTGAAAGGTACTTCTTATTACATCTCAACATTCTGACTGTTCAAGTAATAAAATGGCGGAGAAGCTCTGCATTCCAAGCGCGTGGCTCGTCCTTCTTGTGCTCCATATCGTACAGGTAGTATGCTCCATTGTGAAGCACTTCGGAGATGATGAAAGGGCCCTCCCAAGCGGGAGCCGACTTGTGCAGTCATTGCTGATCCACTCGGAGAACCAGGTCCCCTTCCTGAAATGCTCGACCCCTGACGTTTTTGGCGTGGAACCAACGAAGGTCTTGTTGATAGATGGTCGACCTAATCAGGGCCATCTCTCTTTCCTCTTCCAGAAGATCAACAACATCTTGCCGGGCTTGTCCTGCTTCTGCCTCTGACAAAATCTCTACTCGTGGGGTGTTGCGAAGGAAATCAGTCGGTAGTATGGCTTCAGCCCCATATACCATGAAGAAGGGATTCTGGCTAGTAGACCAATTTGGTGTTGTTCTCAGACCCCATAGTATTGATGGTAACTCATCTACCCAGGCACCAGCTGCATGTTTGAGGTCTCGCATTAATCTGGGCTTCAACCCTTGGAGGATCAAACCATTTGCTCTTTCTGATTGTCCATTCGACTGTGGGTGAGCGACTGAAGCATAGTCGACCCGAGTGCCTTGGGAAGCACAGAAAGCTCGAAACTCATCTGAATCAAAGTTTGAACCATTGTCTGTGATGATGCTATGTGGGACTCCAAATCTGAATGTTAACCCCCTAATGAAGCTGATGACAGTGCCCAAATCGAGGTTCTTGATGGGCTTGGCTTCAATCCAGTTAGTGAACTTGTCGACTACAACAAGCAGGTGAGTGAAACCACTTCTGCTAGTCCTCAAGGGTCCAGCCATATCCAACCCCTAAACGGCAAATGGCCAGACGAGTGGAATGGTCTTCAAGACTGAAGCGGTCTTGTGAGACATGTTGGAGTAGAACTGGCAACCCTCACACTTGTCGACTATTTCCGTTGCCATTTCATTTGCTTGCAGCCAGTAAAAACCTGCTCGGTATGCTTTGGCCACAATTGTTCGTGAGGACGCATGATGACCACAGGTCCCCGAGTGGATATCGTTGAGAATCATTTGACCTTCTTCTGGGGTAATGCATCACTGGGCAACTCCGGTCACACTTTCCCTGTACAATCGACCATCTATCATAGTGAAGGCTTTAGATCGACGGACAATCACTACAAAAAAATACACTTCCGTGATGATACGTGTTTGTCACAATAGGTCACGTTTTCTGTCATGCATGTACATCCATGACAATTTTATTACAGAATCAAGATAGTCATACATTTGCTGTCGTAGAAGTGTTCGATGACATTACCAAAATTATCATCACGGAAGTGTCCACTTCCATGATGATAAATCGTGCGTCACAGAAGTGCTTTCGTCAAGGATGACCGACATGTGGCATCCACCGCAACGGAACGCCGTTAAGCTATCGGGTCCGGTTTTGGATCCGATAACCCGTTAACAGCCCGGGCCAATGGGGATTTTCCACATGTAAAATTTTGATTGGCTGACGGAAACACGTGTCAGCTCCGCGTTGGCACAGGTGTCACTCATCCAATGGGTGAGATGCGCCTATGATATGTTGACACGTGGACCGGCCCAAAAGTGGCCCATAAAGTTTAAATGGGCTGGCCCAACTAAAGGCCCACAAAATTTTGTGGACCATAATGGGCCAGCCCAGCTAAAGGCCCATGAGATTTTGCGGACCATAATGGGCTGGCCCAGCTAAAGGCCCTCAAGATTTTGCGGGCCATAATGGGCCGGCCCTGGTAAAGGCCCACAAGATTTTTGCGGGCCATAATGGGCCGGCCCAGGTGAAGGCCCACAAGATTTTTGTGGACCATAATGGGCCGGCCCAGCTAAAGGCCCATGAGATTTCGCTGACATTAATGGGCCGGCCCAGCTATAGGCCCACAAGATTTTGAGGACCCTAGTAGGCTGGCCCATTAACTGGCTGCCATGTTTTGGGCCAAATGCCGGCCCATATTTGATCCGGTCCATTAATGGCCTGCCACGTTCCGGGCCTAACAATGGCCCATATGAGACCCGGCCCGTTAAAAGCCTACCACGTTCCGGGCCAAATTACGGCCCAAATCAGGTCCGGCCCTTTAAGAGGCTTTGGGCTAAATTATGGCCCATATCAGATTCGGCCCGTCAACTAGACGCTATGCTTTTGGGCCCGCTTATTAAAGGCCCATTTTAGTAACTCGGCCTGATATTAGTTTCGGCATGTTAAGGGCCCATTTAACATTTCGGCCCTATATTACTTTCGGCCTGTGAAAAGCCCGTCATATAGTTGGGCCTAACTACGACCCAGTTTGCATCCAGCCTGCTCGCAGCAGATAATCTGATTGGGCGAAACAAGGACCGAGAAAATTTTGGCCTGTTAAAAACCCGTGATTTGATTGGCACAATCATGGGCCGGGGTCCATTTCGGGCTGCTGCCGTCCCGTGAGCTGTTTGGCACATTTCAGGCCCAACCTACTTCTCAGCCTCCTAAAAGCCCAATGAGTTTTCTTGCGAAAAGAGGGCCGGCGATTTACTCGGCCTATTAAAGGCCCGAATCTACTAGTGGGCCAGTTTACATTTAGGCCTTCTAACGGACCAAGATGTCGGTGTCAAAACCGGCGGATCTCAGGTAGGGGGTCCCGAACTGTGCGTCTAGGCCGGATGGTAACAGGAGGCTGGGGACACGATGTTTTACCCAGGTTCGGGCCCTCTTGATGGAGGTAAAACCCTACATCCTGCTTGATTAATATTGATGATATGGGTAGTACAAGAGTAGATCTACCACGAGATCAGAGAGGCTAAACCCTAGAAGCTAGCCTATGGTATGATTGTATGTTGTGGTTGTTGTCCTACTGACTAAAACCCTTCGGTTTATATAGACACCGGAGAGGGTTAGGGTTACACAAGGTCGGTTACAAAGGAGGAGATATCCATATCCGTATTGCCTAGCTTGCCTTCCACGCCAAGTAGAGTCCCATCCGGACACGAGACGAAGTCTTCAATATGGTATCTTCATAGTCTAATAGTCCGGCCAATGGAGATAGCCTGGCTGTCCGGAGACCCCCTAATCTAGGACTCCCTCAGTAGCCCCTGAACCAGGCTTCAATGACAATGAGTCCGGCGCGCAGTATTGTCTTCGGCATTGCAAGGCGGGTTCCTTCTCCGAATACATCACAGAAGAATTTGAATACGAGGATAGTGTCCGACCCTTCAAAATAAGTTCCACATACCACCGTAGAGAGAATAATATTTTTGCAGATCTAATTTGCTGGTTGTTTTGGCAGCATGACGTTATGTCATGGCCCGGTGATTATTCGAACCGTTTTTCTTCAACCAGCTCCACACATAACGCGAGGCGGTTTCTTGACACGTCTTGTCAAAGCAGAGATCGTGTTCCCACAATTACGGGATTCTCATTAATATGGTCGTGGGTAACCCAACTGTTTCTAGGACTCCTAGATTATAGGCAAGTCCCAAATGGCTACGGAGAGGACGCTTGATATTCATCCTCTTTATAAAGGGACAAGGTTTTCGCTTTTTCCCTCTCGTGCTCAATCGAACCCCTCCCCCGCCTCGAGTTCTAACACCCAAAGCCTAGGTCAGGTGCTCCGGATCTTCAATCATGTCCGGATCCAGCCTTCAAGGCCGATGGATGCCCTCCTCCGTTATGGAAGAGGATATTAAGAAGTTGAGGGAGGCCAGATACCTGACTGCCGAGGTTTCGCATCGGCTGCCTTCTCGAGGGCAGGTCGTCCCTACTTCCGAACCCAATGAGAACGTCGTGTTTGTCTCCCACTTCCTCCGAGGCCTAGGCCTCACTCTAGATCCCTTCGTCATGGGTTTGATGTTCTATTACAGGCTTGATTTCCACGATCTAGCTCCGGACTCCTTTCTCCACACCTTGACATTTATTGTCGTGTGTGAGGCCTTCCTCCGCATTACCCCTCACTTCGGCCTGTGGATCAAGACCTTTGAAGTGAAGCCGAAGATGATCGAGGGGCAACATGCAGCGTGCGGAGGCGCGTCAGTAGGCAAGATGGCAGGAGCTCCATGGCCGAAAGGTTCCTTTCCAGAGGTGTCCGAATTATGGCAACGAGAGTGGTTTTACGTCACGGCTCCTAGAAGTGCCAAGTGGGAGGCTACCCCCATCTTCCGCTCGGGCCCCCCAACACAACTGATGTCATGGATTAGCAGAGGTCTGAGCTGGGGTCCAGCCAAGGACGTGCCTATACTGCAAAGCCACATTCAAGATCTCTTCGAGGGAGATTTTAATTTGGATGTGGTAATGCAAGTTATGTTGGTTTGTCAAGTCCAGCCTTGCAAACGCCGGCCTCTTCGCTTGTGGGAGTTCAACCCAGAAGGACCGCGTGCCATTCAAAGTTTCCTCGGCCTGATGCACGAGGAGATGTACAAGTCATTCTTCGGACATCAGCAGTAACCGCGCCGCCAAACAAGTAAGAAATCCTCTAGCCGAACATGCCGTCTTTTTTTCATCATGAAGTTATTTCTGAGAGTTCGCTCTTTGACCAGGACTGGATAACAAAGGCAAAGATGATTCGGTGTTTGGCCCCCTCCCTGAGGGTTTGGAAAATCCGGTATTGGAAAAGATGCTCGAGCTCGTACCTTGCCCGGACCCCTCGAAGGAAGATACACGAGGAAATAATATGGGTAGACGTGGGCCCCCATCGCTGCCAGTTCCAACCGAGGGAATGAGCGCCTCCATGAAGGAGGATAACCAGGGGAGGAAAAGGACTGCTTCCGAGGATCCGGAAGCCGAGGCCTCCAAACGGGAGAAGAAGTCTCCAACACAGGGTCCTTCCTCGGGGGGTGCTCTTGCCGCACAAAGTCTGCGGGGGGATCAACCCTCCAACGAGTCGTAAGTGATCCAAAAAATACTTTAATAGTGAAGGTATACTATCTTTCTTCTGAGAAAATGACCGCCGCATATATCTTGCAGTTCGGGCCTTAGCCCCTCTCAGCAGAGCTCGTCTTCGGGGGATCTTCTTCCGGAGATGATGGAGAGCGAACGTCCTCCCCGGGACTCCTCCGCTCAAGAAGCGGGCGACCCTGAAGTGTCGTCACGGAGGGCCTCTCCGGATCCGGTGAAGCCAGAAGATAACCCCATAGACCCCCGAAGTCCCCAGCCTCCAGCTCTCGAAGAGAGCAAACAAAAGAGTCCGGCACCGCTGGTATGCGGTCGGACGTTCTGAGGGAGCTGGTGGGGCGAGTGGCCATCTCATAAGAACACCGTACGCTGATGGGTACGGTGATGGAGAGAATTTCGTCCACCGAAAGCGGATTACATGAAGCCTTTATGAGTCTACTGATAGGCTTTGAGGTACGTGAGATAATATGTGATAGTATCGCACATGTTAGGTGTGCCCTATGTAGATAGTAGCCCCTGAGACTCTGGTTGTCGTCGAGAACGGCAGCGAACAGAGGATCATAGTCCCATGCAATAACCAGACTGCCTTTATGTGCAGGTGGTGGAAGCTCTGGTGGCTAGCCGGACTAGTGAGTTTGCCGAATTAAAACGACAACTGGATGCGGCAGACGCCGACATCGAGCTTGTTAACAAGAGGCTTAATGAGGCACAGGGTAAGTGTTATTTTCTGGTGAATGCCACGTAGTAAGAGCAGCATGATGCCAGTATCTTTAATATGTTGTGACTGCAGATGGAGCTGCCACCGTGGAAACCTTGCGGGAAGAACTTGCCCGAGCCAAGGAACAAGCGAGGATTAGTAATGTGGCTGCTTTGAAGGCGGCCGAAGAGTTGAAAGCCGAGAAGGCCGCACATTGCGAGAGCAACGAGAAGATGGCCAAGATGGCCGTAGAGTTAAAAGACACTATCGACCGTTGCCGGCTCCTTGAGAAAGAAAACCGAGCGAAGGCAACGGACCTTGAAAAGGCCACGATGGCGGACAAAGACACCCGCTCTGCTATGAGAGCGAAGAAGGAGGAGCTGCGGGAAGCTGGGGATATTGCGGCTGGGAAGCCCTTCATGCTACGGAGGAAGTTCGGAGATCCCCGGTATGCCCCTGATCTGGATCGGCTGTGGAGTTCAGAAGATGCATATATGGACTTGGCAGCGAGCGCTGCCGATGCGGCCAAATACTTCCAAGGTCAAACAGATCGTGAGGTGGACAAGCTGTTCTGGTCGCAATTCAACGTTCCAGAGCGTCCGCTTCCATTGACTGATCAGCTAGCCAAATGGGCCGATCTAAATAGGTTGTCCGGACTCGCCATGAGGTCTCTCGTGGATCAGCTATGGTCAGAAAAGCCAAAGCCGGACAACTATTTCAGCTTAGTGCAGCAGTTCCTTGGTGCGGTGCCGCGCATTAATGCGATGAAGAGGTCAGCGTGCATAGAAGGCTCACGGATGGCCCTTGCCCGTGTTAAAGCATACTGGGCAGAGATGGACGCTACCACTGTTGCGGCGCAGGGTTCGGCCATAGGCCGAGTGGCTGCCGAGCACTATTTCAAGGAGGTTCTCGATGGTGCTCGTTTGATAGAGGCCCAGTGCTCAAAGAATATTATGTTTGAGTGATATGTATTCCCATTGTAAACACAATGTTTTTATGAATTTTTATAAGGCTGTGTTTATACTTTTGGCTGAAAGTAATATGATGCCTCCTGTGCGGCCGTTTATGTATACATGTGTATAACCTGAAAGATTGTAGTCGTCAGCTTCATCCCCCACACATATAATGCGGAGGTGCTCGCAAAAAACGCGCGTTCACACTTAACCCAACGTCTTGGTCCTATTAAGGAGCTGATAGCGCAGCGAACGAGGCAACTGGACTATAATGCTTTAACACTTTCACTTAGCCATAGGAGTTTGACAGTGGGGCTACTAGATAGCCCTGGTGGCTCCGCACTCTCCCGATATCGGGGTGCGTACATGCCTGGCCGGAAAACGGCCCTTCGTTAAGGTGGAGGAATTCGAACATTCCAATAGGTCATCGAGTGGTTCACCAGTCTCACACTATATCATGACAGTCAGTTTTCGGCTTTCTCTACTGAGGTGCTCGTCCAGATGAACCAGGGCACAATCACAGTAGTTCTTATGGTGCTGCCTTAGCCGATAAAGCGGAACGTAAGGCACCAAAACACAGGAGTCGGGCAAACCCAACATTTGACTAAAGACAATGATTCGGAGCTGATGCATATAAGGCCAAACTTGCGATGCCGAACACTCCCTAAGGTATTCGGTCTTTATGGTATAAACCGGGCCTATATAGTGCCCTTTGCAAGAAGCCCCTTGTGTCCAAGTACGTGCATTATTCTGACATGGCCACATTCCAAGACGTCAGCATCCTTCTCAATTGTGCTGAGAATTCAGTGGATGTGTATCAACAAGAGACAGTAAAAAAGGTTTACGCAAGGTCTTTCTAAAAAGAATCCTTGGAGCGGGTCCCTACTGCACGTCTGCGCCCGTGTCTCCGTTGTGCTGTATCCTGGACGGGTGTAGCACGATGGTCATCTGTAAAAGAGAGGAACTTAGGTGAAAAAGTTGTCGTGCAAAAAGTTGTTTTTTAAAGAAACCATGTATAACTAGAAATGAGTAGAAATTGCCACTTGTCTACGCGCGTTGAGCCCCTTGTATTTGTAATAGGGGTGTGGTCATCAATCCGGTACAAATTACATATAGCAGCGCCGGACTCGTCTAACCAGTCCGTGGTCTTGACAACCTATCAAATGCTTTAGTTGGTGAGGCCGTTTTTAGTGTGCGGCTGCCAGGGCAGTCGCATTCTCTTCGGCGCGCAAAGATCGCTTAATACTTCTGTTCACTTTAATGATGCCACATGGACCGGGCATCTTGAGCGTGAGGGAAGCGTAATGCGGTATTGCATTAAAGCGAGCAAAAGCTTCGCGTCCAGGTAGTGCTTGATAACCGCATTGGAACGGAGCAATGTGGAAGGTTAAATGTTCGCTACGGGAGTTATCGGGGAAGCCGATTATAACCTTTAGTAGCAGGGAGCCCGCATAGTGAGCCCCTGGGCCTGGCGTTACTCCTATAAAGGTAGTGTTGCTATGGCAAATTTTCGTTAGGTCTATCCCCATTTCACGGATTGTATCCTGGTATATCAGGTTTAAACTGCTGCCACCGTCCATCAGGACTCGTGCAAAGTGGTATCCGTCAATTATTGGGTCTAATACCAGGGGAGCCCATCCTGCCTGCCGGATACTTACTGCGTAATCACGATGGTCGAAAGTGACCGGTTGAGACGACCAGTGGCAGGGTTTCACGGTGATAGGCCCTTGGGCATATTTATCTGGGAGGGCCGCTTTGCTTCCCTTGATCATGTGTAATACGTTGACTCTTTTGACTTCTAATGGAAACTTCCTTTGTTCCCTAGTGTCTTCCTTGAGAGGCTCATCCTCATCTTCGCTTGGTGTATCCTCCCCCTTGTGTACGACGTTGAGCTTGCCGGACTGCTTGAAGATCCAACATTCTCTGTGGGTATGATTAGCGGGTTTACTAGGTGGTGATATGGATCTGGCATACTTAGTCCAGAATTTTGTTCAGGCTGGACAGTTCATCTCTAGCGCCTTTAAAGGGCGGCTTTTGCTGACCTGGCCGAGAGCTTCGGAATCCGGCGTGTACCGCCGTGCTCCCCGGGATGTCTTCTTTATTCCGAAGCTTATTATTTTTGCTGCGTCGGGATTTCCCATTTTCATCTTTAACTTCAGATGTTCTTGGGTCGCTGGTGTTGCATCTGGCTAGCCAACTGTCCTCACCCGCGCAAAACTGGGTCATGAGGCTTGTTAATGCTGCCATTGTTCTTGGCTTTTCTTGGCCGAGGTGTCTGGCAAGCCATTCGTCGCGGACACTATGCTTAAAAGCTGCCAAGGCTTCGGCGTCCGGGCAGTCAACTATTTGGTTCTTCTTAATAAGAAACCTGTTCCAAAGCTTTCGGGCTGACTCTCTGGGTTGTTGAGTTATATGACTCAGATCGTCCGCATCTGGGGGTCGGACATAAGTCCCTTGAAAATTTGCCCGAAAAGCGTCTTCGAGCTCTTCCCAGCTTCCAATGGAGTTTTCAGGGAGGCTTTTAAGCCAGTGCCGAGCTGGCCCTTTGAGCTTGAGGGGTAAGTACTTGATGTGGAGATCATCTCCTCGAGCCATATGGATATGGAGGATATAGTCCTCAATCCAGACCCCAGGGTCTGTTGTTCCGTCGTATGCCTCTATGTTTACGGGTTTGAATCCCTCTGGAAATTCATGGTCCAGCACCTCATCGGTGAAACATAGGGGGTGTGCGGCACCCCTGTATCTGGGTGTACCGCGTTGTTCTGATGTTTGTTGTGTTACATCATCTGCTGGGGCGCGCTTGCGTGGTCCATAGATGGATCTGGTTGCGCCATCCTTTTGGTGCGATCCCTCGTGTGGATCGCCTATTGGCTTGTGAGTGGAGTTGTTTGCCGCTCCATGTTGGCCGTGAGGTCGTCTATCCGGCCAGGTGGCCGTTTCGATTTTTGGTTGTGGGGGATCTAGGGCCTCCTCATCGAATTCGGGTAGCAACTTCCGCTTCGGGTAGCTCTTGGTGGGGCGATTACCACCATACTTCGCTGCTGTGTTGAGTACTTTACTCCATCTAATTTGGAGTGTGTCCTACGCAGCCTTGAGCCTTTGCTTCTGCTTTTTCAGACTCCTCGCAGTGGTAGCAAGCCTTTGACGGGCATTCTGCTGCTCCGGGTGCCTGTCCGGCATTATCTCATCCGGACTATTATCTTTGACAGAATTGGTTTGTTCGGTTTGATTCTCTGTATTGCCGTGGTCCGGCAGTGGTTCGCCCTGCTCCAACGCTGGGTCTATATGATCGTTATTTCTGCCGAGGCGGGATTTGGGGTGGCGCTTACGCCGCCGCTTTGACTGCTTCTCGAGGGGACAAGCCTTCGTTTCGTCTTCCATTCCTCGTTGTGGTCTTCTTTTTGTGTGTCCACCATGTATACGTCATATGATGAGGTGGACGTCCAGCGCCCTGTGGGCGGTGGTTCTTCTTCGCCTCCCGCATCATCGTCCATACCATCGATGTTTTCAGAGTCGAAGTCGAGCATGTTGGTTGAGTCATCGACAGTGGCTACCAAGTGGGTGGTGGGTGGGCCTCGAATTTCTTCGTCGTCCGCATCCCAGTCCTGCCGGACATAGTTCGGCCAGGATTCTCCTGACAAGGAGAGAGACCTTAATGAGTTCAGTATGTCACCAAAGGGCGAGTGCTGAAAAATATCCGCGGAGGTAAACTCCATGATCGGCGCCCAATCGGATTCGATAGGAACGGGCGCATGCGGTTCGGAGTCCGTGGCCGGAGAAGGATCCGACAGTTTAACAACACGGCTCTCGTGCAAGGCAAGGTCGATGTTCGGCTCGGTCACCGCTGAGGGTGAGGCCCCCGTGGCGGGGTCCATCCACCCGTCCGCGGAAGGCACGACTGGCTCCGAATTGAGGGTCGGAGCGGCTGCCGGTGGAATCTCCTTAACACTGTCCAATGGCAGAGCTAAGTCATGCTCATCGTGACCGCGTGGCGCACAAGGTAGAGGCTCGAATCCGTCGAAGGTCAAATCTCCACGGATATCAGCTGTGTAGTTTAAGCTTCCAAACCTGACCAGGTGGCCAGGGGCGTAACTTTCCATCTGCTCCAGATGGCCAAGCGAATTGGCCCGCAATGCAAAGCCGCCGAGCACGAAGATCTGTCCGGGGAGAAAAGTCTCACCCTGGACCGCATCGCTATCGATGATAGTAGGAGCCATCAAGCCTAACAGCGACGACACAGAGGAACTCTCAATGAAAGCACCAATGTCGGTGTCAAAACCGGCGGATCTCAGGTAGGGGGTCCCGAACTGTGCGTCTAGGCCGGATGGTAATAGGAGGCAGGGGACACGATGTTTTACCCAGGTTCGGGCCCTCTTGATGGAGGTAAAACCCTACGTCCTGCTTGATTAATATTGATGATATGGGTAGTACAAGAGTAGATCTACCACGAGATCAGAGAGGCTAAACCCTAGAAGCTAGCCTATGGTATGATTGTATGTTGTGGTTGTTGTCCTACTGACTAAAACCCTTCGGTTTATATAGACACCGGAGAGGGTTAGGGTTACACAAGGTCGGTTACAAAGGAGGAGATATCCATATCCGTATTGCCTAGCTTGCCTTCCACGCCAAGTAGAGTCCCATCCAGACATGAGACAAAGTCTTCAATCTTGTATCTTCATAGTCTAACAGTCCGACCAATGGAGATAGTCCGGCTGTCCGGAGACCCCCTAATCCAGGACTCCCTCAGGCACGTTTCAGGCCCAACCTACTTCTGAGCCTACTAAAAGCCCATTGAGTTTTCTTTCAAAAAGAGGGTCGGCGGTTTACTCGGCCTATTAAAGGCCTGAATCTACTAGTGCGCCAGTTTACATTTACGCCTTCTAACGGACCAAGCTGACGGGGCCCATGATGCGGATCATACATCGTGATTGCACGACGGCCCGATTATGTACCGTAATTTTACGGTTTGGTCGGTTTACTATGAAGACAGGATATATATACAGTAAAATAACTGCAGCATCGTGAATAAGAAAAAACATATACTATACAATAAAGAAATTACGGCATATTACATCCACTGGGCATCAAAGTTCACCACTATGATAATAAAGCACAAGCAAACAGCAGATTATAAACACGGGGCATCAAAGATCGCCACCAGTGCTACTAAACACGCCAACAAAATAATATACAAAACCGAGAGCACTTCAATAGAGTTCAAGAAAGGTTAGCCCTGCTGGGGAGCTGCAGCGCAAGCATCTGAGCAAGCTAATGAGACTGTGCTTGTTTAACACTTATATCCTCCTCACTCTGAAAGATAAACAAGCAGACAGATGACAGGTTTTGCACATAAAAGTATCAGTGCTGACAATTCATCACATTTCTTACTGACCAATAAAGTGACACAGTTTAAAATTGCATTAACACAATATGGTATTATTCAGGTCAAGACATGCAGTAAATGACATTGTGAAGGAGTTGGCAGCTTCACGACACCACTCGATTACGGATCAAGAACTCATAAGTATCAATGGTTAGTGTGCTGTCAATTTATCCCATTTCAGATTGGCCAATAAAGAGACAATTTAAATAATAACAGAATGATATCACATTGTTCATAGTTAAGATATTGCAGAATATGACATTGTGCTGTAGTGGGTAGGTTCACCACACCACTGGATTACGGATCAAGAACAGAAGCATACATGCATTGCAAAAGAAGATCACTTGCTCTGTATAGTTTAATTTACATGGTATGAAGAAGGAACTTGGTTGTACAACTGAAAACTTAAATTAAGAAGGACAAACTTGTGTTTATGAACTACATAATAAACTTTAAACATGCAATTTAATGCAAACACCAAAAATAAACAGTTGTTGCAGTCATGCCTAACCAAATATACACAACAAAGTTTGAAGGCTTGAGAAGGACAAACTTACATTATTGGTGAAGGCAGCCTCTATAAAGCCCTTGTCCATGCTGATGGGGGGGGACAATTCAAGAAGTTTACCATAGAATCTTCTTCATAAGCATTGCCTTTATTCTACATTTTGTTAAGAGTAAATATAGATGTGACAATATAAGAAAAAATGCAGAATATTTAAGATAAGATGAAGAGTGATGCTACATAACCAAGTAGCTATAAATGCAAGTACAACGATACAGGCAAAAGGTACAGCCAAGAGCAATGCAGAGCTAAACTTCTTCAGTACCATCGGTGTTATCCAACCTTATGGTAACAGTAAATATAGATCTTATGTGTAGAAAATGGAGGGAAAAGGAAAATAAGCTGCAGAGTGATGGTACATGAACAACTACCTATCAATATAAGTACACTGATAAAGGACAACAGGTACTTACAAGAACAATGCAGAGCTAAAAAATTTCATTGGCATTGGATATATTCTACACTAATGTAACCATTCATACAGATCAGATAATTTGCAGCGAACAATTGATAAGAAAGCCATCATGCATACTGTTGTGACATAATGAACCAGGTATGTATGCAAGTACAGTGATACAGGACAACAGGTACTAACAAGAGCAAAGCAGTGGGCAACATATTTGCGATATCCTATCGTTCTTTTCAAACCGGAATTCTTTTTCGAGCAGATTTCCTGCAAAAAAGATCTGTAAGGCACATGCGTTAAAGTAGAAGTTCAAATTGTCATGCGATATCATAGACAGTACCTCATCCTCGGAACGAGACCAGTGCATAACAAGGTTTTTCCATTCAATGTCTTCTAAATTTAGCACAGGAGACTTCACCAGAAATTCGTTTATAGAGTTTCCATCAAAGTGTGATTTCCTCAAGTAACACCAATACTACTGCAATGCTTCCTTGAAAAGCGCAAGAAAGCTTTGCTCATCATGACTATCCAGATTGACCCTCGCCTACTTACAACAATGTAATGTTAATCATTGATGTGTTCAATCAGCAGAAAACAGGAAAATAATCATCATGAATAATAGCACTTACACGTAAGTGGGATAGGAAGATGTGAAAATGGAGTTTGTCTTCACTATAATCTTCCCATGATGGGAATATATGCACGTAGTCCCTAACAACATTGAAAGCATTGTCTTTTAAAATGGGAATAACTAGAATGGGGTTCCAATATGTAGGAATTAGCCATCTCTGTAGTTGGGATAGGTCTTTGGCCGGTGGACTTGCCGTACTTTTTGCTGGAGTGGGATTTTTCTGTGGTACGGCTGGTGCTATGGCAACTGAAATTGACATACCTTTTGCTGGAGTGCAGGTCCTGTGTGGTGCGGCTAGTGGTGTGGCCAGTGAAGTATGGGTACAGTCTGCTGGAGTCGGTCCTACGTTTTGTTTCACTGGTTTTATAGCCAATATAAGTTGGGTGTTGTCTGATTTCTCCGGCACAACCATGTTTTTCAAGGACTTTGCTGGTGCTCCTTCAGGTTCGGCAATCACCCTCTTCCTTTTTGATGTCTGATGCACAAGAACAACATTTGAGTGAAAAAACATGGTATGATGACAGATGTAAAATGTATTGATAATGGATAAGCATGGCATCTCGACATATATCATGAGTAAACTAAGCAGATGGCGGTGCAACAAAGTAGAAGAAATGCAAGACAACATATTCAAGATACACGAAATCAATAAAACTTTGCCAAATTAGAACAGGCACCTTGATGGGTGAACAGGACAGGCCATCTGCCTTTGACTCCTCGAGGTTAGAATAGTCATTAGGATCATATTCTGAACAAGAATCAATAGGTGGGGAGCGTATGAGTTTCATTGCATCCAGAATGGCACTCAATGCATTGGTGCCAATTTTGTAAGTCACTGCGGTGTTTAGCTTCAAGAGTGGACTGCTGCTAGTGCGACACAACGCAGCTACACAAATCATAGTGTAGATATAACGGGAAAACCGTAAGCATCAGAGTAAAATCAGCAAAGTCGAACTTGCTGGAATATATGTGCTAGTATTGCCGGTACGGCTAGAAAGCTTCGGATACCAGCTCTCTTCAACTGAAGGTGCGGTACTGTTAATATCAGTGTAACTCTCAAAGGCGACACAGCTCCCCGCATTTCCTTGCTATTCTTATAGGATTCAAGTGGGCAGGCCACTACAAATCCTATTCCCATGTTTACAAAATCCTACGAATCAAAGAGGCCCAAAGAGTTCAAAGTTTCCATACCAACCGACCGTATAGACCTCTACACTGCAAATGTCCCTGCTCATCTTCACTACAAGGAACATACTATACTACTATCATACTCCCTCCGTTCCAAAATATAAGTCTTTGTAGAGATTTCCACTATGGATCACATACAGATGTATCCAGATACATTTTAGAGTGTAGATTCACTCATTTTGCTCCATACGTAGTCCATGGTGGAATCTATACAAAGACTTGTACTTTAGAACGGAGAGAGTACTTATTAAAGAAGAACGGAAGAGGAACATGCTATAGAAGAGCAAGCAGATTTTGGATAATAAAATGTTCGTTGCGCAGTGCCCACACATGATGAGCCAGAGCGCATTAAGAAAGCAACTCCCTGCTGTCTTTCTATATGTGGTGCACGTGCTTTTTTGAAAGTAAAGTAGGAACATCAGCTGACCAATTAAATGTTATCTGTTTTAGTAATATCAGCATCATATCAGATTCGTACTTGAGCAACAAGTTTGGAATTATGAGTGGCACGTTGTTTAGCTTGATGGATTCAGGAGCAGTGCTAAGCAGGTACGATGATGGTACTGAATATAAAGGCATGTCTGCATGCAAGTCGCGTGACTTTTGTCATTTGGGTCAGTCGACCATTTCAGGCGGTTGGATGAAGATCCTACGTCTCCTAACCCTTCTTATTTCTCGTCTCTGATTCTTCCCATACAGAACACTGCATGGGCCGCCGGCCGGACCACCGGCCCCCACCGCCTGTGTTCCTCCGCCACCCCACCCCCACCCTCACCCCCGCCCCCACCCGCGTCGAGTTTTCTTCGTTCGGCGAGGCCCCACCACTGCCCCCACAACCAAAGTCCCCACCCGAGCCCCTTCGTTCGCACCAGCGAACTCCGGCGAGCTCTGAAAAATTGACTGACACAATTTTTAAATTTAGTCTACTGTGATTTAACTAGTGTGGAATATAAAAGGGGAAAATCATAAGCATTGGGAGTATAGTGTTGAGTGTGCCATGGCGGATCTGAAGGTGCAAACCGGACAAAGGCAACTTCGCAACAAATGTTTGCTTGCAACTAGCAAGTAAGTGATGGACAAGAAATCAGAGTAAAGCAGTGGTGATCTATTTTATTGCTGCGATAAATAAGTTGAGCAGATACAAAAGAGTACCGCCTCTGGTGCGGCGTCGTGTATGCATCTGCTGATAAGTTGATGGTGATGCGGTAGCGACGGCTGTCAGCGGCGTGGAAGCAGATCTAGGAGGGTAGACGGTGGCGGCGGGGCGCGGTGGATGAGACGGTCGTAGGAGCGGCGCCGGCAAGGTGGACGATGGCGGGGATGAAGCGAGAGGACGGGATGCAAGGATCCCGGTCTGAAGCCGTGGAGGAGTGAGGTCGATCTCTTGTAATGGACGGTGGTGTCAGGGTATCAGCTCCGGCATGGTGGAGGAGGACGGCGGTGGATGGCGTGGCGGACGGAGGAGGCTGGGGTGGAGAGGGTGTTTTGGCGCCCACGGAGTACGAATGGGGAAATGGAGGTGGAGAGGAAGGGGGGAACCATGTCTTCAGGGCGCGCTTGTCTCAAATGCGAGGAAATTTACAAACTTAACCCCCGTTTCAAATTTCCTACATCACAGCAATATTAGTCGGTTGGGGATAGGATGGTAATCACGCATACACTGTATATTTGCCAACGAGAGTTTGTTTTTGGCGCCCACCGTGTATGACTCGGGGAGGGAGTCGATTTCGGCCGAGGACACAATGTGTTTTGGCGCCCACCGTGTATGAATCCGGGTGAGAGGCGGTTATGTCATGTTTGAGTGAAATTACAAACCTACCCCTATCGAAACCTATAGAAATCGAGCAGATAGGCTTTGCGTGGCAGAGATAGGCAGTAGTAATTTCCATCTCGCAGATTTTGGTTTCAGGCGGTTACTGCGAATTTCCCCACTTCGTTCAAATTTTGTAGAGTGCACATTTACCGTGCCAACTCAATTCGAATCCCGTTTCTATTCTATTTTTTTCGGGCGGGATCCATTTTTGATTGGAATAAAATTCTATATACATCATTTTTTTATATACTTTCAAAAGCACAACAAAGAATTCTGCACCTTTATATGTATAATATGATTTACAAATACAATGATCTCAGAATCATAAGGTTGAATTCAAAAAGTTAAACCAAATTATGTTCTACTAAAATGTATGGATCAGTAATATCTACATATTAAATAACATAGATGCGCGTGAATTCATAAGAGTATGCATGTTTGATAGATCAATTTTGGTTCGAGTATGGATTACATGTATCATCATCTCGAATTGAAATATTTGAATCCCTTTTATGTTCACTCCTTTCAAGCCCATCTCTCTCGCATGCATGCTCCTTCATGCAGCTATCACTCTCTTTTCTCCAGCTCACCCGCACGCTCACTTCATGTTTCTCCTATCCTCGCAAACATGGTCTCTCGATGTCTCCCTTGAGAAGTGTCACACTCTCCCTATCATTATACATTACACGGTTTTCATTATCTCTCACGTATCTACCGTTCTCTCGTATCACTAGGTACCTAAGCTTTCTTTTTCACCACCACACACACAGTCTCCACTCATCTTTCACTTTGTCTTTCTCTCTATGGGATTCTCTCACACACCCTATATGTCTCTAGATATGAATCATACCACTAAAATTACTCTCTCTCTCTCTCCTGTAGACACAACATTTGTTGCGGTCTCCTTTTCATCTCCATCCCAGACTGATATTATTCATTTGTTTACCGATCAGACAAACTCCCCCCTCTCTCTGACACACACAACTCCTTCTTCCACTCCCCTTCCCGACTACCGTCTCTCTCTCTCACACACACAAAACTCTCGTTTTCGCACCCCAACTTGTATTTCTCTCACAAACATTTATCGACTAGCCTCTAGATCGGTTTATACACTCGCACACTCTTGCTTCCACTATCGCATACATGTCTCTCTCCCACTCCATGTATCTATGTAGATTTTTCTTCCCTTCTTGAGACACGCCCTCCCGATCGTGCACACACACACTATCGCCTCATTTTAAGCTGATACCTCTCGCACACACACTCTTTGTGTCTTTGTCACACATGTACTCCGTCCTCCTCCTCTCTCCCTCTCTCTCACACACACATGGGCTTTTTGCAACAACTAGCAAGATGCTCATGCGTTGCACGGAACATGAAGATGCATTTGTATGAGTAGTTTATCTTGTGGGACAAAAGGATGAACAAGGGAAGGCCTTATTTGCAATTGTAGAGAGGGGTGTGGGTATCTTTTTGCAAAATTGTCATAGTTTCCTTCCTATCCGTCACACATAGATCGGACGACCTATATTGCAGGATGGCAGGCACACGATCATCACTAACTATGCTTTTTATAAGAGTAGGGATAAAAACACAGTTGGTGATGATGGTCGGCCTGCCATCCTGCAATATAGGCCGTCCGATTTATATTTGACGGATAGGAACGAAACTATGGCAATTTACCCGCACTCCTCTCCACATTTGCAGATAAGGCCTTCCCTCATTCATCCTTTTCTCCCACAAGATCTTGATGTTTCGTGCAACGCACGGGCATCTTGCTAGTAAGAGTAGAAATTAGACATATACCGCTTCTCGAATCTTGAAACCAACAACATTCCTCCCTTATCTCATCAAAACCACCAAAGGAATATATTTTGAGTAAAACATGACATTTTTTTAGTGATATACGTATTTCAAATCTAGACTTTTTTCTATCAAATCGGTGAATATGTATTAAACTACTCTGATCGTGTGGCAACGCATGGGCACATTGCTAGTAGTTATTATAATTTTTTGGACACCAGACAAACAGTGGAGTACATATATGAAGAGAAGAGGCGCACGCACGCAGTCGGTCTCTCGATGTCTCGCACACATGAGTGTTATGTAAAGGCAACGTTAACAAATAAACCCTAGGTGCACGATTGCTGCATTTGCGGGTACTAGGTACGTGGTGGAGCGCACCTTTGTAGGAATAGTCAGCTCGCGTGATAATTTGATCCGTAGGAGTTGATGGTCGGGACCACAGGTGAACGACTTGGAGGCAGTGGCTCGCCAGTTGCCACAGATTGAGTAGCCATGTTTAAAATATCATTTTTAGCGGGGTTAGGAGTTTCGATTTTCAATGGTGCGTTATAAGTACTAAGTAGTTTTTAGAATGATTGGTATGGAGCGAAAATGGATTTCATAGTACTACATACCTCCTTGGCGTATAGTTGTATGGGTTTATGTTGCGATATGTTGAACCTGGTAGTTCTAGGGAAAATACTATGGTTTAGATTTAGATGTTGGTTTTCAGTAATGAAAATCCAAAGGGGGAAATCCTTCTTTGATTAAAAAAACTACTACCTCCGTTCTGGTTTACTAGTCCCCATCGTATTTTGGGTCAAAGTTTGTCCACGAATTTTACTTGTAAAATGTGAATGGAAAACAAGATTTTGTTATACGTAAACAAAAAAGGACTGGAGGGAGTGATTGCTCTAACACAGACGTGGCCTCTCATAGCGCAGACATTGAACTGGCGCACCCGCCAAGAGGGCCCCACTCACTACAGGCCCGGCTGAACATGCCTCCTTGCCGCATGCAACCGGCTTCAGACTTCCCCGCCTTCCTTCATTGAATCCGCGCGTGTGCTGGCAACACGTCCTTCCGCGAGCCGGCCCGCATTTTAGAACACAAAAAATGACAAAAATATAATTAATTCATGGTCTTGACTTGTTGTGCTCGCACTGGTAGCAGGAACTAGAGCTTTTTCTTCATTCATAATTCTCCTCAATTTTTTTGGCTTTCAAGTGAATCATGGTTGTGGACATTATGTACGAATGTGGAGATATCCGTGAACATGAGTTTGATGTGGAAGTTGAACTTGGAATGTCGGGCTTGCGCGTGAACTATACCATGTCCAATGCTTCGTCTGTTATTGTTTGGAAAGTAATTGCTGTTATTACATGACCCGAAAAAAATTGTGCCACATCAGTAGATGCACGGACATCACAATAGGCATGCTGACTGGATAAACATTTGAACCTAGCTACTATGAAGGAAATTTTGTATTGACAACAGTTTTAGATAGCAGGAGATGCCTAGCCTGGTCTACCTCTGCTAGCTTATTTCTAACTTCTTCCATCTCTTCTTTGGCATGGGTGAAGAGAGCATCGGATTGCTCTTTTCGCTTCTTCAGGAACTCAGCTATATTCTCAAGGGCTGCTGCACGCTTTATTTCAGCCTTTACTAGAGCCACAAGGACACGAACAGGTAACGACTCCACCTGGCTTGTGTGTAATCCAACATCATATGGGAATTTGCACCTTGTGTCTAATCTAGCATCATTAGGGAATTGGCACCTTGTGTGTAATCCAGCCTCATTCTGGAAACATGATCTCGAGGTTGACCATACTTCCCTCCTCGCAGGAACATCATCCTAAAATGAAGTTACCTCTTTTTTAGATCAATACTCAGAGCAACCCAGATGCATTTACTAGAAGCCAGATAAACAGAACTGGGAGAAGTGAATTCAAAAGGAAAAAAATATGAAAACAGACTACAAGGTGAGAACACCCACTTCCTACATCAAGCTAAAAACGAAAGCATTATGTCGATTAAGACTCTTCTTATGACACATCGAAGAACACGAGGCTTAAGATAAACAGAAACTACAACATATACACATCAAAGAACACGAGGCTAAACGAAAGTAATTGAAAGGGTGTTACTTACCAAAGCTCGTTTTACAGGTTTGGTGCATATCCTCTTTAACTTGCCATGCTCCTTGAAGATGTCCCCAATATCCCGTGTGTGGTCTTCATTGCTCCTCTGCATGTTCACACTCGTGGTTTTAAAATCTCAGCATGGCAAGAAAAATGGAGGCTATAACCAATTACTTTTACGGGAACAATAGCACCCAGGAAATTTTAAGGGTAGGTATGAACAAAATTGGAACTGCACATGTACTGCTAAGTGATTCAATACACACATTACCAATCGTGGAGGAGAATGATGGTCGTAGCGGCCTCTGTGAGTCATGGTCGGCAACGGGAGTCAGTTCATTGTCCACGACGGTGGTGCTTCTGCGCTTGGCGTCGGCTTCCGGGAAGCAGATCTGAGACCGTGGAAGACGGTGCCGGGGAAGAGGCTCCGTGTATGACAACGATGGTGTACCGGCTCCAGTGCGGCATACGAGGTCGTCAATGAGGCAGATGCGCTACGGTGGACGAGTGCGCCGATGTAGAAGGGGAGGAGCACGAAGGCTGCGGTGCCATGGAGAAGTATATTTTGTGGTGGGGATAGAAAATGGGGAGTATTCAGGTGTACTACTCTGCGTGCCGGGGTGGGGTTGGGTGGGTAGGGTGAACCCGAAGTTACGAAAACATCCCCCTACCAACTGTCATCTGTAGGCCTGTTCCGAAGGCTATGATGGTAACTTCCCACTGTTCGAATCAGGGTCGCGGGAGATTTTCCCGCTGACCTCAAAATTTGGTGACACTGAACTCCCCGTGTGGCGTGTTGGGTGATTCGGCTAAGAAACTAGCGAGTAGTACTATTAAACTCTGCATATTAGGTTTGAACGAAGTCAAACTTCCTAAAGTTTGACCAAGTTTATAGAAAAATATAAACATTTACCATAACAGATATGTATGATGTGAAAGTACATTCAATAATGAATCTAATGGTATTTATTTGTTATTGTATATGTTAATATTTTTTGTTATAAACTTTCTGAGAGTTTACAAAACTTGACTTTGACCAATGCTAATACGCGGACTTAAATAGAAACGGAGGGTGTACACATTTGTTTTCTTAGTATGTAGTGAATTAATCATTTGTTTAAATTGTGAAATAAATATATTAGGCTACTGACGTTGAATGTAATGGTCTATACAATTCAATATTTACAATCATTATCATATTCCAAGATGTATACGAGGTCTATCGTACATCACAACATGCTCAAACTCGCATAATCCCAGTCAAATGACAATCAAAATGCATTTCATAGTTATTACTTTGTAGGATGCAACAAAACCAACAATAACTCTACATCAGCCATTATAAAAGCAACATTTTGAACATATCCCAATGTGTGAATGAAACGTGCAGAGTGAGCTTGCGAAGATGGAGAAGATAGGGCGGGAAAGACTGCATGTATGTGGACAAGAGAGTAGGAGACAAACCTAACCAAACAGAGAGAGGGAGATAGAGAGAAAGAAGTGACGTTTGTGAGAAAGATGGAGACATGTAATATACGTGAGATGTGTGTGCATCCGGATTCTGTACACGTGGAAGGAGAAGAGACAACAAGTTTGATGAGAGAGCTGGAAAAACATGGATGAGAGGGGAAGGATCTCATGGGTTGAGGGATTGATAAATTTGTGCGGGGGAGAGAGGGATTGGTAATTTTGTGCGAGAGAGAGAGGGTGGGGGGAGGAGTCAGTCAGCCGTTGTCACATCATCCTGCTTCCAAATGGCCCCGCATTCTCTAGCGCAGTGTGGTTGCCGTCTTCGATCTCCTCGATGCCCTCTTTGAAGATTGAGGTGTTGTGCGTGCTGGGGTGCAGAGAAGCACAAGCGAGAGTGGTCGCCATATAACCTTGGATGGGGATGAATTGTGTGCTCGGGGGAGGGGGTGTGTGTGTGTGCTGTGTGTGTGTGTGTCAGATGTATTCACGAAGAGAAATGTGTGTGTATGTGACGGAAAGCTACATGCTAAACAAGGTATTCATGAAGAGATTGTGCGTCTGAGATAGAGAGCGATGTGCGGGCCTTGAGGTGGGTAGGGGCTGGGTGAGGGTGTCAAAATGTGCGCGTTGATGCATGTGTTACATGCGATCGTGCGAGGGACGAACGCATCGAGAGAGATGGTTGTTGTGTTACAGATGCTCCTCTCTCTCCCTCACACACACACAAGTAAAATATAAGACTGTTCTCTCATGTATACACAAGTACACAACGTATCGGCATCTGTCTATGTCTCACTCATGCATGAATATTTGCACATTCACACCTCTCTATGTCTCTATCACACGCACACCGTCTCCACATTTCCCTTCCACCATAACACACATATGGACACATACACACATTCTCTCTCAGTCACACACACAAAATTAGTATTAAAAAAAACTAGGGTGCACCTAAAACGTCCAAATCCAGATAAACATGAACTGGAGCTAAATTCAAATATACGGAAATATTATAGCGTCAAGAACTTTTCCCGAAAAAAAAGTTGAGTAATATTCGGGGATTGTTTTCACACACACAAAAAGGTTCGGTGGATGTCCTTCGAGCGCGACACGGTGACACACCGTTTGATCGACCGCGCGGCCGCGGTTCACGCGCTTGCACAGGATTCTGTATCGTGGCTGTGGTAACTAATATAACCGCTGCCTAAGTCTAATTTTTATGTGTACTAGTATGGTTTTTTTAAGTTTGACCAACCCTATATAAAACTAAACTAAGCTCCCATACGCGCACTCATCAATATGCCCCTGGCGCCGTTGCGCATGCCCGCGCCCGCCTACTCCGGCCAACAATTTCTCGCCCATCACCGCCAAGCCGAAGGCTCGCCCGCTCATGTTGTCTGCAATCCCTCCTCGTGATGCCGCCGCGCTGCCAAGCACGCGAGCAGCTGGTGGAGCCGCGTCTATGCACGCAGCGTACAAAGAGGAGGACGAGCGCGTGCTCCAGCACGCCGACAAGGAGGACCAGCGTGTCATTGTCGTCTCCGCCCGCGCGGAGGAGGCACACATGGTGGCTGTCGCGGCGAAAGCCGATCGCGCGCGCGTCGAGCCCGCAAACCGGGTTCGGACATGGAATCTACCTTCGAAACCTTGAATGCCACGTGGATCCTGCAATCTGAATGAGCAATTTGGGTCAGTCGACTCTTGTGAGCCGTTTGATGCAACATGGATGGCTAGAAGGGCTTCTTCAACCTCCGAAATTGATGCACAGTTCATCTTCTTAGCCTGCCACACGCCTAACCGCCTACCACAGCCACCGCACCCTCCCCTGAACCGCCTGCTACCGCCATGCTCCCCCACCCCCGCCATCCGTTTAACCCCGGGCACTATCCATTTTTTCCGGCGAACTGCATTCCACACCCAACACTCATAAGATAGATCATGGGCACCCTGCCACCCTAATATAGATACCGGGGTAGCTTCTCTGCTGTCTACTTCCTTCACTCCATCGAACTTATTTCACAAATCAACTGACCCAAATTATACTACTAGTACGAACGTATTAAGTACATTAGGAACACGAAGATAGGAGCAGTAGTACCAACTGCAAGAAGAACAGTAGTAAGACATAGTACTAGTACTACTGTACGTACTAAAGAGTTAAAATAACGAGAAAGATCATAAACATAGTTCTGCTGGGGCCTCAGCACAACACACCCTTGAAAATAAACTAAGCAACTAGTCCGCTTGACACTGCAGTAGAACCAGCATGAGCGACGGCACTGCCACCTACTCGGAGTCCGAGTCCATGTCCTCGACTTCGTCCTCGCCCCTCTTCCTAGCATGCGTAGGAAGCGAGCAAGGCATGCTTTCACCGTCGTGGATCCACGTGTGTAGATGACAAAAAACTCATCGCCGGTGATGGCTCTAACCTGGTACTCAACGGTGACCATGGAGATTTGGGAGGCCATGGATTTTGGAGGAGGGTTAGGAGAAGTTGAACTGGTGTAATGTGAAAGGACGGGACGACTGGGAGCGAACTGTTGTAAGGTACTGTACTAGTAGAAGACGGGGACGAGTAGGGCATGCGAACGACGTGGGGTTGTTGGCTTGCCCGGTGGATAAACGGCTGCAAGCCCCCAAAGAGTTCTCAAGAACTATGCGGGACCCACTAGATGTCATGTCTACTAGACCCATATCGTAGGCCTGATGGTATAGCTTCTGCCTGTTCGCACGTCATGTCGGCGCGTGGGTAACTTCACTTAATTCCGTCAACCGTCGCGCCTCCCACGACCTTCGCCTCCCTCGCGCGGTCGCGCCCTTTGAGACTTCAACCGGCTATAAATGAGCAATTTTTATGCCTACTCCCCATGCATGATACTCCCTATGGTCCTTTTTACTTCCATCAACCGTTTGCAAAGTGTTTGATCAAATTTATACTAAAAATATTAATATCTACAATACTGATTATAATGAGTATAAGAACTACTATTAGATGAGTTAGATGAGTTAAAGATTCTAATCTTGAACTAACCCTGAAGTAACTCTAGCGAAAGAGGTGTTTGGATGATAGGGTTAGATCGAGCGCGGATACGGCGAGGTTCCTTCATGGGCGGTGAGAGAAGGAGGGAGGGAGGGAGAGGAGGAGAAGCTTCGAGGAAGTGGGGAGGGATCTGCTGCGGGGAGAGCGAGAGAAAAATGTGTTTTTTAGTGTCCCGAGAAGAACTAACCCAAATAAGCACCTCTTGGGTGGGTTAGATTTTTTGGGTTAGTTGAGTTCAAACTAACCCAAACTAACTCTAACACATGGATCTAAACAGGTCCAAGGTTAGCTATTAGAGTACTACTACCTCCCTTCTAGTTTAAAGGGCTCGATTCAAAAATTTCACCTACTCTTAGCAAGATATCGAGGCGGTGGAATAGTTTTTGTAGTTCTTCACAAAAAATGTGTTTACCAATGCATGCATGAACACTAGTTACTCTAACCCCCCTCTCTTATTTAATTCTTTGCCACATCAGCATGTTTTCTATTCCCGTGTGCATGATACCAGCTAAGATACCACGATTATGGCCAACCTTAATCATCACATGCAATAATTTAGTGCACCTTGAAATATGAACATGTGTGGGGCGTGTATGTTTTTAATGACTTGAGACTATACCTAGCCCGGCATGCACGATGAGACTTATTATGCACCATTCCCCATACCTGCAGGAAGCCCGTTCGTCTCCAAATCTTTTCCTCTCCATGTGTGGAAACAATATGCCTGCCAGACTCTCCTTCTCCCTCCGGCGGTCCCACCACTCCACCCCGTGTGGAAAAAATCTGCATGCATAACTCTCCTCCCCCCGCGCTCGTCCAATCCGTTGTGACCAGCAATATTTCCACCCCTTCCCTCCCCCGTAATTTTCTCCAACAAATATGCCCACGTAGTTGTTACAGGCAACATATCTTCGAGGACGCTGCTTCAGTTACTTAACTGCAGGTGCATTGGGTCACTGACATATGGGCCCAATAGGGGTCTGGCCCACATGTCAGTGACACAACTGGACCTGCAGTTAAGTCAGTGCATCTCAGTCCATATCTTACGTAGGTGTGCCATTGCTCGCTATAAATACTGCGCCTCCCACGACATCGCTATTTCTTCCCCCTCACGTTCACGTTCATCGCTATCTCCTCCCCCTCCCTCTCACATTGACCACCATGGCATCGCCCCTCCCAGGCCCTAGGCGCCCCTCACTGCACCACGCGGACGGTCACACGTTTCCGTTCCATTCCTCGCCGCCACTAGTCGAGGAGGACACGTCGGCGTTCCGCTCCTCACCGCGACGCGTCGAGGTGGACGCATCGTCGTTCCATTCCTCGCTGCTACTAGTCGAGGAGGACGCGTCGGTGTTCCGCTCCTCGCCGTGACGCATTGAGGTGGATGCGTCGGCGTTCCCAATCTCGCCAGCACGCGCGTCGGAGGACGCGTCGGCTCCCCGCTACGAGGAGAACGCCGCGCCGGCCGCCGAGCCCCCAGCCCTGAGGAGCTTTGGAAAGAAATGGATGTCTCCTTGTGGGAGGCTTTGCCTCCAGCAGAGCACGCCAAAATAGAGGCGGAGAAGAAGGCCGAGGAAGAGAAGCGCACCGCGGAACAAGCTGCCTGGCAGGACTATGTCGCGTCCGAGAGAGTCAGGCAATTAGCTCTTTGGCAAAAGGCTTGTGCGAGGGCCGTGAGGGTGGCGGAGGACGCCCGTGCCGAAGCCCTGAGTGCAGTCGGGCCCAAGCACCTCATCTACGCTTGGCGGTACGTGGACCGGGTGCACGCTTCCAGCGGGGAGGAGTACCTGCTGGGGCCGGATCACCACACCGGTGAGATCGTGCTCGCCCGCCGGCAAGCCGCCAATCAGCACCTCGCGAGTTGCGATGCTGAGGAAGAGGTGTTGTGTCAGCGTGCTGGGAAACAACCGCGCACCAGGGCACTCATGGCGCGCTGCAAGCGTTCCTACGAGCGCCGTGGCTTTTAGTAGGAGTATAATTTTTGTTTCGTAAGGCGATCTCATAAGTTTTGGGACGCAAATGATAAATCCTGAACGTTCAGGAATTATTAGCGTCCTTAATTAAGTATGTAAAAGGGAAAGTTTGGAAACCTTGTGTATTCGTACGCATTTGTAAGTACATGCATATAGCACAAACTTTACTATATACTACCGCACTACACGTCTCTCTCTATATATGCTTGCAGACTGTGCTACTCCCTCCTTCCAGGTCAATAAGTCATCTTTGGTTGTGCACTGTGACCAAGAAGGAGGGAAGACTTATACACCTAGACGGAGGGAGTAGTACTATTACTTATGTACGTGCAAATGCACGTTTTAACATTACGATGCGGTTTTTGTAAAAGTAGAAAAACATCACTAGTCAAGCTTGTGAAATGATTCAATACAAAAAAAATGCAAAAATGCTCGTTTGATTGTTTACTTTTAGCTTCCTTCTTTGTGGTCATTTCTCTGTTGTACTTTGTACGAAGTATCTCACTGGTCCGAAAGGCATGCAAATTCCCAAACCGCTTCCTACACCCTATATCAAATTTTTTGCCTAACAAGTTGTGCCGTGCAATTGGAATTCCAACTTGAGTACTACTACTAGTAGGATACCAGGGGCCAGTTCATTTAGACTTCTAGATTAGTAATCCCATAACTACTACCTCCGTCCTGGTTTATTGGTCCCCATTATAATTTGTGTCAAATTTTGATCATAAATTTAACTAATGAAATGTTATCTTTGGTTAAAATTTAGCAAAAATTACAATGGTGAGGAATAAACCAGAACGGAGGTACTACAAGTAGTAGTTTAGAAGCCCAAATAAATGAGTGAGGCGCCTTAATGTTACTCTCCACTGTGACTAGTCTTATGGGAAAAGCTGGGGAAGCCGCCAAAAGAACTGGCCCTAGGAGTAGTAGCTAGGGATACTAGGAGTAGAAGCAAGGGATCGAGTGTGCGAGATGAACCAGAGAAAGTAAATGTAGAGAGATGAAATGCAAAAAAGATGGAGGGATGTGATGGTTGCTTGTCCATTTATTTTACCAGGCCACTTATTACTGGGAGTGGTTGGGTTTTGTGATATGACGACTTTACTGTCGCACCACGAGTGGGGTGAGACTCCCGTGCAGCGCCACCCTCTATACTAGTACTCGTTCATGGTTCACTACATCGGTCGTGGTTAATCCCCCATTGAATTTGAGTGAAGATTTAACTGACAAAATGTTAGTGCATGTCAACAAAAACAATATCGTTGGATTCGTATTTGAACATAGTTTTCAATGATATAATTTTAGGTGACATGCATCATCATTTATCGTACTATATATAATGTTAGTTCAATTTTTTGTCGTACTAATCTATAGTAAGTGCCCGTGCGTTGCACGGAAGAGTGAAATGCATTGATTTCTTGTGTAAAGGATGTGGGGGTCATCTCATGTGTAACGGGTATCGATAGGTTTCTTCGGATATTATTTGATCTCTAGAGCTCACAAACATCCAAGTGAAATAGATAAAAAAGTATATTTTGCAAACAAAAGCGTTCAACTATTCAACCTACATCCAAAACTTGTGAAGAAATAACTCTTATTGTGCTTTGCAAGAAATGATCATCAAGAATTAGTTTTTGAGTATCCATCGTTATACATGTTGGCTACAGATGACATGGCACTTTCTTATAGTCAACAATTGGGTATACTATTTAAGTATTAACCATGCCCTTATACACCTAGATGGAGGGATTAAATCAGGATGACTTGGAAGGGGGCAGAGGATATGTAAGAAATGGTTCATCCTAAGTCTTTCACCAGTACTGTAGTAAAAATTCATACATGGAAGATTCTAGACTAAACCATAAATGGATACACTTTTATTCATGCGCGATACTCCAATAGAGCAAGATCATGCATGAAAGTCTCCACATGCTTAGACAGCGGATTACATTGAGCAAAGACTAATGATGAACATTTAACTTGATAATGCAGATGTCCAGGTGAACCTCCTTGGAGTCCCCATGCACATTGTTGGGGGTCAAATAATACCGTGCGTCTTCCATGTCCACATCGGCGGGAAGGTCCCAGCTCGGCAGAGTCCAAGTCAGCTTGACGTAGCCAATGTCGCTGCCCACGTTCCTTCGAGGGGCAGTAATAGTGAGCACGCACCCGTACATCAGCCTCATGTCAGTGTCAGCGTCCGCGGCGTCGCCCCTGACGCACACTACAGAGACGGGTCGGCGGCCTGCGTTGGCCTCGCCGGTGCCCACGATCAAGAGGAAGACGCTGCCGTCCTCCTCCGAGACTAGCAGACGGTGGTGAACCTCTAGTGACATCCGGCACGGTGAACGGGTAGCACGTATCGTACTTGATGTTCTTCGCCAAGGGCCAGTAGTGATCGTCGCACGCCTGTGTTAGGTGATGCACGATGTCCACCGGCGAGCCCCAAAACGGCACCGGACACTCATAGCAGTAAGCGAAGGGCTCCTTGGAGGCATCGATCAGGCCGTCCATGAAACGGGAGTGGCTGTAGGGGACGTTCCGCCAGTTGAATATATGAGCAAGTTACTACGAGATTTAGTCCGAATAAGCACAAAATAAAGCATGATGGCTATAAAAGATACTAAACTAATCATGCGTACTAGCATAGTAGATGAACAGATCGAATCTAGGACACAGACAAGAAACATGAATTCTACCACGATTTTGAACAGGAAGGACAGAAACACATACGGTGCAACAGGAGTAGCACCATTGGTGTTGAGGTTGTCGCCCACGTTGTTGAGGAAGAGGTTGACGAGGTCGGGGAAGAAGTCGTCGTCGGCGAAGTCATCGCTGCTAGCAGTCGCGAGAGTGCGCACCCCAAATTTCAACAGTGACGGCCGAATGGAGCGCAGGAGGGAGTGGTTGTAGGGGACGTTGCGGCCGCCGAATGGAGCACAGGAGTAGCCCACGAAGCAGTAGATGGTGCTCCTCCCTAGTCTCTATTCTTATCTCTATCTCTACTACTCTTCTTTGTTTTTTATAATATACTAGTTGTAGTTGTCAAATCGAATAGTACTGCGCCGCCCACTACACGCTCGGCTGAACACGCCTCCTCGCCTCCATCAAACCCCTCCGTTAAACCCGCATGCAAATCGAGAAACCTACTCCGGCCCACGGGAGGAAATTTGTTGGTTGCCGTTGGAGAATAATATAGTCGCGTCCAATCCATTTGAGTTAATTGCGTGTATGATTCTCCCTCTATAAAAATTTAATTTCATCCTTAATCTTATATTCTAAGTACTTTGTGGGTTCCACTGTCAGTATAGTGTACATGACTTGCAGGCTGGCTACAGATTCGTACAGAAAGTTAAAAAGAAACAAATCCATCCTTAATCCTGTATTCTAAGTACTCTGTGGGTTCCAATGCCAGTACAGTAGCAAAAGAAGTATAGTATATATTAAAAAAAATATAAAAGCTAAAGTTTAGGACAGAATTCGAACTTAGGTCATCGCGCTACGAGCATCCGGCCCGGACCAGTACTGTAAGTGCATCTAGTGCCACCCCTAGTTGGTTTTGGAGTATTGACGACAAACCTAGTTGAGGGACTAATGTGTTTGTGAGAATTGCAGGATAACACAAGTAGTAGTCCCTCAATGATTCAGTTTTCCTACCAGAGATGACCCCTAAAAATGTATGAAGACATTGAAGTCAAAGGTGGTATGTGAAGACATTCACATTGAAGACTATGACAAGAGAAGACATTGTGTGAAGACTGTGGAGCGCGAAGACTTAGATGTTTCGTCGTTCTTTTTCTTCTTTGTTGAGTCATATAGGAACCGCCGTACTGTTAAGTGGGGTCCAAGAGAACCAGTCAGAATGATTGAAGTGATGCTTAACCAGAATCCTATGTCTTCGAGCGAAGACAATGAGAGCAATCTTATACAGAGTTGGATAAGTCAGCTTTGCTTGTAGCCCAAGTAAAGTTGCCGTGTGTGTTTGAAATCTGACCGTTGGAACACGTGTCAGTTCCTTAGTGACCAAGGGTCATTTCAGACAAATCAGGTCGGGTTGCCTAGTGGCTATAAATAGCCCACCCCCTACAACCATAAACTGTTGGCTGCTCAGAGTTAGTGTACGACTTTTGTCGTTTGAGAGCAACCCACCTCGAAGCCTTTGAGAGAGAATTCCTTGCGCTGATAAAGCCCTAACCACCCAGAGCCAAAGATTGTTAGGCATCATTGAAGTCTTCCTGTCTGTGAGATCTGAAGACTTATTATACTTGAGGACTGTGAATCCTCCAGCCGGTTAGGCGTCGCGTTTTGAGCATCCAAGAGTCATTGTGGATCGCCGGTGAACAAAGTTTGTGAAGGTTTGGGATTCTACCTTGAAGACTTACCAGAGTGATTGGGCGAGGACTAGGTGTCCTTAGCTCAAGGGGAATAAGGTGAACACACGGTCTTCTGAGTTGAATCTCAGCCTCCCTAACCAGACGTACAGTTGTCACAACAACCGGAACTGGTCCAACAAATAATTGTGTTCAACGAGTGACTGGTTTCATCCTTCCCATTCCTTTACTTACTGTTGGCCCTGGTGAAGTCATTGTATGATTGCATTATCTTTTGTCTTCACAGAGTAACTGTTTGTTCTGATTGGCTTCACACTATCTTCCTACCTGATCTATACTACCTAGCTACTATTAGTCTTTGTGCTTTCACTTCATTGAATACTTGACTATGGTTTGCCTAGTGTAGTCTACCTTTCGCTGCATGGTAATAGGTTTATTTCTATCGTTTGTCTTCGAAACTTCCATGTTTTGAAGACTTTCATAAAAATCGCCTATTCACCCCCCCCCCTCTAGTCGATCACTAGCACTTTCAATTGGTATCAGAGTAAGGGACTCCCTTGTTCTGTGTGATTCAGTTTAACCACCTGGAGTTTTAGCTATGTTGACTGCAGGGATAATCAAAGTCTCCGTTGCATGCCCAGTCTTTGATGGAACTGAATATCCCTACTGGAAGAATAAGATGCGCATGCATCTTGAAGCCATTGATGTCGACCTATGGTATGTCGTCGAGAACGGCGTTCCCAAGGCTGGTGAAGGTGTCACCGCTGCTGATGTCAAGAAGTTCGTTCAACTAGACTCCACTGCCAAGAACATCATCTACGGTCATCTGACCAAAGGACAGTATGGCCGTGTGAGTGCTTTGGAAACATCTAAGCTAGTCTGGGACTGGCTCTCCAAGGTCAATGAAGGCGTCTCAACTCGGAGAGATCAGAGAATCAGTGTCCTTCGAAACCTCTTCAACCGCTGTAAGTGCATCTAGTGCCACCCCTAGTTGGTTTTGGAGTATTGACGACAAACCTAGTTGAGGGACTAATGTGTTTGTGAGAATTGCAAGATAACACAGGTAGAAGTCCCTCATTGATTCGGTTTTACTACCAGAGATGACCCCTAAAAATGTATGAAGACATTGAAGTCAAAGGTGGTATATGAAGATATTCACATTGAAGACTATGACAAGAGAACACACTATATGAAGCCTATGGAGCTCGAAGACTTAGATCTTTCGTAGTTCTTTTTCTCTTGTGTTGAGTCATAGGAACCACCGTACTGTTAAGTGGGGTCCAAGAGAACCAGTCAGAATGACTGAAGTGATGCCTAAACCAAAAAACCTATGTCTTCGAGTGAAGACTATGAGAGCGAATCTTGTCCAGAGTCGGACAAGTCATCTTTGCTTGTAGCCCAAGTAAAGTTGCCATGTGAGTTTGAAATCTGACCGTTGGAACACGTGACAGTTCCTCAGTGACCCAGGGTCATTTCGGACAAATCAGGTCGGGTTGCCAAGTGGCTATAAATAGCCCACCCCCTACAACCATAAACGGTAGGCTGCTCAGATTGAAAGTACGGCTTTTGTCGTTTGAGGGCAACCCACCTCGAAGCCTTTGAGAGAGAATTCCTTGTGAGGATAAAGCCCTAACCACCAGAGCCAGAGAGAATTGGGCATCACTTAAGTCTTCTTGTCTGTGTGATCTGAAGAATTATTACACTTGAGGACTGTGCATCCTCCAGCCGGTTAGGCGTCGCGTTCTGAGCATCCAAGAGACATTGTGGATTGCCGGTGAACGAAGTCTATGAAGGGTTGGGAGTCTACCTTGAAGACTTACCAGAGTGATTGGGCGAGGTCTATGTGACCTTAGCTCAAGGAGAATACGGTGAGGACTGGGTGTCCGGGACTGTGTGTCCTAAGGTTTAAACACCTAGCCGCTCCAACCAGACGTACATTTGTCACAGCAACTGGAACTGGTCGAACAAATCATTGTCTTCAATGAGTCACTGGTCTCATCTTCACTTCACTTTACTTACTGTTACTCCTTGTGAAGTCATTGTATGTTTGCACTATCATTTGTCTTCACTGAGTGACTGCATGTTCTGTTTGGCTTCACCATATCTTCCTACCTGATCCTTACTACCTAGCTACTATTAGTCTTTGTGCTTTCACTTCATTGAATACTTGACTATGGTTTGCCTAGTGTAGTCTACCTTCCGCTGCATGGTAATAGGTTTAATTTTATCGTTTATCTTCAAAACTTCTATGTTCTGAAGACTTTCATAAAAATCACCTATTCATCCCCCCTCTAGTCGATATAACGCACTTTCAATTGGTATCAGAGCAAGGTGCTCCCTTGTTCTGTGTGATTCGGTTTAACCACCTGGAGTTTTAGCTATGTCGACTGCAGGGATAATTAAAGTCTCCGCTGCGTGCCTCATCTTCGATGGAACTGAATATCCCTACTTGAAGAGTAAGATGCGCATGCATCTTGAAGCCATTGATGTCGACCTATGGTATGTCGTCGAGAACGGCGTTCCCAAGGCTGGAGAAGGTGTCACTGCTGCCGATGTCAAGAAATTCGTTCAACTGGACTCTACTGCCAAGAATATCATCTGTGGTCATCTGACCAAAGGACAGTATGGCCGTGTGAGTGCTTTGAAGACATCCAATCTGGTCTGGGACTGGCTCTCCAAGGTCAATGAAGGCATCTCAACCCAGAGAGATCAGAGAATCAGTGTCCTTCGCAACCTCTTCAACCGCTTCAAGCGAAATGACAATGAGAATGTCCAGCACACATTTGACCGACTCACTGACATCACAAATGAGCTTCAAGCCCTCGGCGCCACTGAGATTACCAAACACGAAGTCGTCAAGACGCTGCTGAGATCACTTGATAGTTCGTTTGACATCCTGGCCCTGATGATTCAAGAACGTCCTGATTTCAAGACACTCGATCCGTCTGACATACTTGAGAGGCTCAACACACATGAGTTTCAGCTTTCAGAGAAAAGAGATATCTATGGTCCAAACTATGGGCGAACTCGTGCCTTGAAGGCAAAAGCTGTCTCCTCATCTAAAGAAGAATCTGACAGCAGTTCTGATGATCCTGAAGACATTGGAAGGGAACTTGCTATGCTTGTCAAGAAGTTCCAATAATTCACCAAGAAGAAAGGCTTCAGAAAGTCTTCCCGATCAAGTTCAAGGAATAATGAATCTCCTGCTCATGACTACAAGAAGAAAACATGTCACAAGTGTAAGAAACTTGCCCACTTCATCTCTGAGTGTCCACAGTGGGACAATGAGAACAAAAAGAAGAAGAGCAAGGAATATGACTCTGAAGACAAGAAGAAGAAGAAGAAATACTCAAAGTCTTCTTCCAAGTCTTCCTCAAAGTCTTCATCACATAAGAAGAGCTCATTTGGCAAGGCACGTGCGTTTTTTGGCAAGGAAATGGATTCAGAGGAGGAGTCTGCTTCTGAGGAGGCGGAGGTGGAGTCTGAGGAGGAATCCGACTCAGGCGTCGCAAGTCTGGCTACAGCATACGTTGCCAAGTCCATCTTCAACACTGAAGACAATGACTTCATCACCGACACTGATGAAAATGACAAGGACTACTCCGCTTCTACCTACTGCTTCATGGCACGCGGTGCCAAGGTAAACACACGCACTACTCACTATCAAACATCTAGTGACGATGACTTTGATTGTGGTTCAAAACCTAGCTACAAAACACTTGCTAAAATTGCAACTGAACAACAGAAAGCTATGGAACATATTCAAAAACTGTTAGACAGAAGCGATGATCTGTTAGGTGCTGAAATGACTCGATCTGAATCCTTAATTGAAGACATAAATAATCTTCACGTTAAGTATCAGGAACTTGAAAGTCATCATCAAAATCTCTCAACAACTCATGAAAAGCTTTCCTATGATTATCTTCAAAGGAAGCAAGATCTTGAGAAATTGAGAGCGGTTCATGAAGATCTTCAAACGGAAAACAAGTCACTTCGCGCCAAACAGATTAGTCCCGCTCAGTAAGGATTTGAACCACCATGTCTTAAATGCATTGAGCGTGATAATGCTATTTCTGTTGCTGATTGTTCTACTGCTACTGTTGTTGCAATATCTTCAACTGTTGATGTGGTAACTAACCCCTCTGCTGAGGATACCACCGCTATTGCTGATGAGAATGCTAGGTTGAAGACATTGCTTGAAACAGGGATGTACAAAAGTCTTAAAGGGCATCAGACGCTATGTGATGTCCTGAAAAAGCAGATTCTGAACTGAAACCCTAGGAAAGAGGGTGTAGGGTTCGTAAGGAAAATGAATGCAGATGGCTCTTACTGGAAACCTGAGCAGTACCCCAAAACCATGTGGGTTGCTGCAAAGGAACCTTCAGCAGATCCATCCAATCTATCTGGCTTCACTTGTGCTAACCCCATTATCATTGATGAATCCTTTGATGCAAACTATATACTGTTTAAGAATCAGAATGGTGAAGTATTTGCCAGGTACATTGGTACTAACTGCAGGAATGGACCGCCTATGAAGAAGATCTGGGTTCCGAAAAGGTGTCTGGAGAGTCTTCCTGTGAATGTCATCATGACACCTCACGTGAAGAAGAGAAACCTCAGACCAAAGGCTTCATACGGTCCAAAGGCTTCATACAGACAGAGGACTCACCTGAGTCGCACTAACGCAAATGTTTTGCAGGGAAACAATACTCAGGCATATGAATATGAGAGCGGTTCATCAAACCGCCATGTTCATAAGACCAAGAACTATTCTGCTTATTCTTATGAGTACTATTGTCCTCCTGCAAGACTGATTGCTAGGGCTTCAAAGCCAAAATTCTCAGATGCTGCACTTAGACTTATTGCTTCAAAGCCACCCTTGAAGATGTGGGTGGCTAAGAAAGCTTAACTCTCTTTTGCAGGGAAAGGTCTCCGGCAGAAAACCAACATTGTCTGACGCTATTGCTGGGGACCTTAAACATCTTGTAGGGCGCAAGATCAAATGCCCAAATGGTCTTACTATGTACTTCATACCTGAATCGCTTGCTACTCTCCCTATTAGTCCTAACCTGGATCTAAGCTTTCATAACCCACTGGTTCGTCAAATGTTTTTGCTTCACAATGCTCTTGGTGAAGCCTATCCCCCTAACTGCACTGTAGGGTACGACACCAGCGTCTTCAGAACGGATTATTGACAGTGGGTGTACAAATCACATGACTGGCAAAAGAAGTCTTCTTATGGACTCAACCTTACGTCCATCCGACAAGAGCCACATCACATTTGCTGACACTGGTAAAAGTAAGGTATTGGGTCTAGGTAGAGTTGCAATCTCAAGGGATCAACACATGGATAAAGTCATGCTTGTTGAATCCGTTGGCTTCAACTTAATGTCTGTCTCAATGCTTTGCGATTTGAACATGATCGTAATGTTTGGAAAATATCATTGCCTTGTACTAATGGAATCTGACAAGTCTCTAGTGTTTGAAGGGTATCGAAAAGATGATTTGTACATGGTAGATTTCTCAGCAGGGCCACAGCTTGCAGTATGTCTTCTAGCAAAGGCTTCAGAATGTTGGCTCTAGCATCGGAGGCTTGGACATGCTGGCATGAGGAACCTTCACACCCTTGCGAAGAAGAAGCATGTCATAGGCATCGAGGGTGTCAAGTTCAAGAAAGACCACTTATGCGGTGTCTGTGAAGCGGGGAAGATGACGAGGGCCAAACATCCCTCGAAGACAATCGTGACCACTACTCGACTGTTTGAACTGCTTCACATGGATCTTTTCGGTCCCACTCATTACTCAACTCTAACTACTACTGCTTGCCTCTATGGCTTCGTTATTGTTGATGATTATTCTAGATATACTTGGGTGCACATAATCCTTTACAAGACTGAAGTGCAGGATGTCTTCAGACGCTTCGCCAATCGAGCTATGAACAATTTTGGCGCCAAGATAAAGCACATCAGAAGTGACAATGGCACTGAATTCAAGAACACTGGCCTTGATACATATCTTGATACCTTGGGCATCACACATGAATTCTCAGCCGCGTACACGCCACAGCAGAATGGCGTCGTCGAACGCAAGAACAGAACACTAATTGAGATGGCCAGAACGATGCTAGATGAATACAAGACCCCAAGAAAATTTTGGCCCGAAGCCATTGATACTGCATGCCATAAAATCAATCGTGTTTATCTTCACAAGCTACTGAACAAGACATCTTATGAGCTCCTTACTGGCAAGAAGCCAAATGTCAGTTACTTTAGAGTATTTGGCGCAAGGTGCTGGATCAAGGACCCACATCACACCTCAAAATTTGCACCAAAAGCACATGAGGGTTTTATGCTTGGATATGGAAAGGATTCGCACTCCTACAGAGTATTCAATCTCTTTCATTACGAGTTGAAACAGTGGATGTGCGGTTCAATGAGACCAACGACTCACAAAGAGAGCAGCTGCCAAATGTGCTAGATGAAGTTCCATCCAGTGAATCAATCAAGCTAATGGGAACTGGAGAAATTATACCTTCTGAAGCTCATCCTGAAGAAGAACTTATCATTTCAGCACCTGATCAACAAGAAGACAATGCTCAGCCTGAAGACATTCCTTCCAACAACGACAATGAACAGCAAGAGCAAAGTCTTCGCCCTGTACATCCTCGCGTTGCCAATGAAGTGCAGATTGAAAGAATAATTGATAGCATCAATGCACCTGGTCCACTCACTCGTTCAAGGGCGACTCAGCTCGCAAATTTCTGTGGGCACTTCGCATTCGTCTCAATTGCAGAACCCAAGAAAGTTGAAGAAGCCTTCATGGAACCTGAATGGATTCAAGCTATGCAAGAAGAGCTTCAACAGTTTGAGCTGAATAATTTATGGGAACTGGTTAAGCGTCCTGATCCACGGAAGCACAATATAATAGGCACCAAATGGATATACCGCAACAAGCAAGATGAGCATGGTCAAGTTGTCAGAAACAAAGCTCGTCTCGTTGCTCAAGGATATACTCAAGTGGAAGGCATTGACTTCGATGAAACATTTGCTCTTGTGGCTAGACTTGAAGCCATACGCATACTGCTAGCCTATGCAAATCATCATAACATACTTCTATATCAAATGGATGTGATGAGTGCCTTTCTCAATGGCAAGATTGAAGAAGAAGTGTATGTTGCACAACCACCTGGCTTTGAAGATCCAAAACATCCTGACATGGTATACAAGCTCAACAAGGCACTGTATGGCCTCAAACAAGCCCCTCGGGCCTGGTATGACACACTCATATACTTCCTGAAGAGCAAAGGCTTCATACCTGGTTCCCTAGATCCCACTCTTTTCATGAAGACATATGATGGTGAACTGTTTGTGTGCCAAATATATGTGGATGACATTATCTTCGGCTGCACCAATCAGAAGTACAGTGAAGAGTTTGGATATATGATGCAAGAGCAATATCAGATGTCCATGATGGGGGAGCTGAAGTTCTTCCTCGGTCTTCAAATACGACAACAACGCAATGGCATCTTCATATCTCAAGAGAAGTATCTAAAAGATTGCTTGAAGAAGTTCGGTATGCAAGACTGCAAAGGCTTCACAACACCAATGCTAGCCAAACATCATCTGGGTCCTGACGACAACGGTAAAGAGTTCGATCAAAAGGTATACCGCTCCATGATTGGTTTTACTTTATCTATGTGCATCTAGGCCAGATATTATGCTTAGTGTTTGCATGTGTGCTCGATTTCAAGCGGCACCAAAGGAGTCGCATCACTTAGCTGTGAAGCGAATTCTTCGATATTTGGCTCACACCCCAACTCTAGGATTATGGTATCCAAAGGGCTCAAAGTTTGATCTGGTTGGATTCTCGGATGCTGATTATGCCGATGACAAAGTTGATCGCAAGTCTACATCAGGCACATGTCACTTTCTGGGACGATCACTTGTATGTTGGTCTTTAAAGAAGCAGAACTGTGTGTCTCTCTCCACTGCTGAATCTGAATACATTGCTGCTGGATCTTGCTGCGCTCAGCTTCTGTGGATGAAGCAAACACTCAAGGACTATGGCATTCATCTGAAGCAAGTGCCACTTTACTGCGACAACGAAAGCGCCATCAAGATTGCCAACAACCCAGTTCAGCACTCGAAGACAAAGCACATTGAAATTCGTCATCACTTTCTCAGAGATCATGTTGTGAAGGAAGACATTGATATCATACACGTCAACACTGAAGAGCAATTGGCAGATATCTTCAACAAGCCCTTGGATGAGAAGAGGTTTTGCAAGTTACGGTGTGAGCTAAATATCCTGGAATCCTCAAATGTCCTGTGATCAGGCACACATCCTAACCCTTATGCATATTGATGACTTAGATGTGCAACACACGAAGTAAAGTATATCTTCAATCAATGAAGACATACATTCTAAGTGTGAATACATTAATGTGGAATTTGACTTCGGAGTGCCACGATAATTGTGCACCGTGTCTGGGTCTAATACTTCCTATACGGTGGGTAACGCCACCACCAAACGTTCTATTTTTAAGTGTTTCACTCATGGCGTTACCTTGCAATGTCTTCACATTTGGTTTGGCTTCGATCTCAACATATTTTCATGATTATCTTCACTATGTTGATTATAGATATATATATATATATATGCTAGTGTTCTGTCCTCTACAGCATTCACTTATAGCTATGTCTTCGTGTTGAATATTTTGAACTAAGTGAATGTGATCGGACCCTAACTTCTCTATGCTTTCTATCTCAAACTCTATCTCCCCAAGTCATATGCATTCTATTGAAACTGTCGAATGTCTTCTCTATGTCCTTGTCAGCAGAAGATACAGAGACAACCATTAAGTCCGTTTTCAATGCTCATTCCTCCACATGAAATCCGGAGAAGTAGGAACGACCACCCGACAATCCAGGCGTGCGTGGGACATGGAACAAACCCCAAAATTCCGCATAATGGCCACGTGTTCCTCAGATGCGAATCGCTAGGGGCACCTGTGTAATAGCACAGTGCCGCCCCTGTGCCTATAAATACACACTCACAGCGGTCATTATCTCTTCTTCCACCCTCGCACGAACCCTAGCGCCACCGCTAGCCCTCGACAACGTCGGCAACGAAGCGCTTCGCTGCCGCAACCTCTTCGACACCGTCTTCACGCCGACCGCGGACATCGTCCTCTCCGCCGTCGCCGTAGGTGTCCTCCATCGCCAAGTTAGGGCACGGAAGATCGAACTGCTCGGCCTCATCTTACACTCCGTCTAGCAGTTCTTAGTGTGGTAAATAAAAATTCCTCTTTTTACAGCACCATTGATCCTATGGATTTCTCACTTTCTACCACAAGCAGTTTCTGTTCACACAAGCTAGATCTCTCTCATACTGCATCTCATAACATGCCTAGTATATTCACTTGTGCTTCACAAAGTAGTTAGATTCCTCACTTGTACTGATCTGTGGATTCGTACAAATCTGGAACCAACTTCTTATCTATGAGTGAATCTCTTCGCACGATGAGGTCAATGTCTTCTAAACTGATTTATCTTCAAAATCTTCTGAGAATGCATATGACCTCTTCCCCTTCCCTCGCACCTTAATGCTGTCACAGGTACATGTCCGTGGGAGAATCCTTTGGTTCTCATAGTCTGCATTCATTTGCAGAATTCTTACAGCATCACATAAATTCTCCCGAAGCCAGTTCCTGTTGGTCCAGCAAACGAAAACCTTTGAAGCCTTTGAACATCTTGAAGCCTTTCAAGTTAAAGTTTATGGCTTCAGAGAAAGCAGCAAGGAAGGGTGGCAGAAAGCGTCGTGGTGAGACCTCCAGAGATCTGCCAGATGAACTCTCAGAAATGTACAAGACAGATCTTGAAGAGGATTACAGTCAGCGCAAGACCCGAATCCAATGGATTCGAAGATACTGGGCAGAACAATGGTTCAAATACAGATTTGTGACCCAGGAGTATGCTGAGAAAAACGCCATCAAGAGACCGTGGGGAGACATCCTATTCAAGAATCTTCTACCCAGGTCCAGAGATGAAGCCATTGCTCAAGGCTTCTATCCATGCATGGTCCGTGGACCACAGCCTGCTGATGCACACTCGTCGTCGCTGCTATGGTGTCGTGACGACAATCTGTTCAAGCGCAACTTCCAATTTGCTCAGAACTCAGCGAAGCAGAACAAGAAGACTTTTGGGTTAGACTTCAACCCTGGTCCCTCATCTCCAAGGGCAGATGGCACACGACATGTAGAACCCAATGTCATCGGTCCTTTCGCCAACCTTGAAGGCCTCATCACCTACATCTTGGTTCAAGGGACTGCAGTGAATGAGCCTGCAGCTGACACTGAGTCTGATGACACGCCTGCAGTGCCGAAGCCAAAACAGTTGAAGAAGCCAAAAGCTTCAAAGCCTGCCCCTTCAACAAAAGTCTCAAGGGCGAAGCCACTGGCAACCGCACCTCCTGAAGACAGTGTGCAGTCTGAAGACTTATCACGTGTCTCCAAGCCCCAGAAGGCCAAGATGCCTCTGTCTCACACTGGCAAAGAGCTAACAGCTGCTGCCATTCTGCGCAGTGACGACATTGATTTGTCAAGTGATGAAGATCTTGCAGATGACGCTCTTGAGCAACTCATCAAGAGCAAAGAAGAAGCAGAAATCTTCAATGATCTGCCTCTCTTTGATGTCACCATCATCCACAACTTCATTGACTAGTGGTTTGACATGCCAAACATCCGCTTTGAAGATCTGCAGCTACCCATTGGCCTCAGTGTCGCCTTCCAAGGCGCCATTGCTTCAGAACTTGCTATTGCCCAGCGCATTGTTGAACTGAAGCAGAAGATTGACTATGAAAAGGCTCAGTTCAAGAAGCATATGGCCAAGCTCAGCGTGCAAGAAGTGAAGAACTTCAAGACAATGATGCACGAGCTCAAGGAAGCCTTTGTGAAGAAGCGTGCAGGAGCTCAGGGTTCGCGTGAGCGCATGAAGACTCTAGCTGACAGATGTGTGCAAGCCTATAATGAGGCTGAGAAGCGCAAGGCACTTGGGCGTCCTAGCATCGACCCCAGGATGGCCGCAAAGAAGAAGAAGAAGCCTGCTACGGCTGAACCTGATGCACCAAGGCAAGAAGCAGTTTCGATTGTCTTCCCAACTAGACTGACTGGCTCGAAGCCAAAAAGCCGGTCAACAGCTTCAGAGCTCAAGAAGACAAGGACTGCTGAGACTGAAGCCAGGATGAGGAAACACTCTGAAGCCTCTCCTACTGCCCCCTCCAGGAAGAAGAGGAAGACCAAGAAAGCTCGGGCTACTTCCACAGAGCCCTTGATAGTTGAACCCATTTCTATGGTCTACCCTGAAGCTGAACGACAACTGACAATTCATGAGCCTGCTTCCACAGAGGATCATGAAGCTGAAGACATTCCAACAGCTGATCCCATCGCTGCTGAAGACATTGGTCAACATGACAATGTAGAAGATGGTGCAGCCCTTCCTCAGCATGAAAATAGTGAACTCATCAGCATTGGTCATCCTCTGACGCCAATTGCACAGGATGCTTCATGGGCGGATCGCCCACAAGAGGAAGAAGACTATGAGGCCCAACCCACTCCAACTCCACAGGCGTCGTCTGCGTTACGCAGGCTTCGCAAAGGTCCAAGGCCTCAAGTCTCTGCTGAAGTCATTCCGGCTGCATCAGCCGTAGAAGGAGTCCCACAAGATCCCACTCCCCTGTCCCACCAAGAAGTAGTTCTCCAGGAGAATGTGCTTGTGACCGACCCTCCAGCTAGTCAAGTGGAGGATGAAAATCGTGAGGCTGCCACAACCACCAATGAAGCTAATGTGGAGCCCTCCCTAGCAGAAGCTTCAGAAGACAGCGAAGCCACTGATCCCGACTCTTCTGTTCCTGAGTCTGCTGCCGGTCCCCAATTCAATTATCATGTTGAGCACAGGCCTCAGGTCCAGAAGCCAATCCCAAGACTGCCAAGGTTTCCAAGTCCTGCATCAGCACCTGGCTCCTTCAACATCAATGGCTTCAGGGCAGACAACACGTTCTTCAATAGCTCTAGGAACCCCTACTCAAGGGAATGGATATCATCTGATCGGTTCTGGAGCTATCCTCAGCGAAGCTATTACTCTTGCATTTTGTACAACCAAGGTCGCATCTTCCCACACAAGCGCCTTGACGTTGAAGCTATAGCTGGTCTGCCCTGTCTGGAAGAAGCTTTAGATTGCTTCAAGGAAGTTGGACTGCTGCCGTTCATTACTGACGAAGAGCATTGGAATGAAGAGCTGCTGCTTCAATTCTATGCCACACTTCACATCAGAGGGTACAGCAGAGATCCGAAGACTTGGGTCCTGGAGTGGATGTCTGGCAACGTTCATCATGAAGCCAATGCATTTGACATCATTGAGCTCACTGGCTTGCCCACTCCTGGCGATCTCTTCGAGCAAGGCTGTCAGCTGCATGCTGAAGCTATTGAGAGCATCTTTCAGCGGCCAGAACCTGATATGAGTCAGATGCTCAGCATTATGAAGCCATTTCCCCAAGATGCTGCTTATCCCACAGAGTTCTTCGTTGAAGACCTTGAGTATCTGCCAAGAACCATCTATCACATTATCAGGCGAACTCTCTGGCCTATCAAAGGGCACTCTCCAAATGCCAAGCTTCAGGGTGCAATGAAGACTTTGGTCTTCTATATACTTCATGGAAAATGCTTCAATGCACAGGACTTCTTCATACGCCAACTTGCTGCATCAGGCATTGATCTATTTGGTTTGAAGTTCTACGCCCCTTGGGTCATGCGGCTGATCAAGCTACACTCCGCCATCTTGTATCAGCCCTCAGCCCGCAACCATCGGATCTTCTTGCCTGACGTGGACATGTCTACTGAAGCCATTTATTCTGAGCCTGCCAAGCAACCTCTAAGTCTTCAGAATGCAGAACATCAGAGTTTTACTCAGAACGTTGAAGGCGTTGAAGCAGTTTCTCGGGTGTATCCTTTGGCTGGCACTACACGTGCACCACACCCTGCTTCCACTGAAGCCACTGACAGTGCCACTGCTCCAAGACCCAAGAAGCGCACACGTGTTCTCAACGACCGAGAGCTTCTTGTGGCTCTACATCACAAACAGGATAGGCATCATGACTGGCTGAAGCGTCAGATGAAAAGCCTCTTGGTGGATGTTAATCGCACTCGAAATCTTGCCACCAAGAATGCTTTCGTTGCCCATGAAACCTGTCGCCGCACATGGAAAGGGCTCACGATGATGTGTTCTGAAGCTGATCTTCAAGAGGATGGCTTCACTAAGAGATTCAAGTTTGACTCCACACCTCCTCGAAGGGCTGTGCTGCTAGGAACTCCATCCCTTGAAGACTCTGAGTTCTCTTCCTCTGCTGCCACAGTGACTGCCAGAATTATTGAGGAAGAAGACGATGCTACTTCACCGCCACCTCCTTCAGCACCTCCAAGCTCTTCTGCACCGCCAAACAACACCAACAACCCTGCTACTTCACCTACTCCTCATGGGAACGAGTAGAGGCTCTATGTCTTCAAACCTTTTTGGTCATTACTGACAAAAGGGGGAGAAGCATATGAGATTGATAGTCTTCAAGCGGGTCCATATGGGCGGGTGCCTTATATTTTGCTTCGTGCTTACAACTCTCGTTTTTGCTACATTTGGTTCTTATGAGTTGTAACACTTAAAATAGATGGTCGTCTGCTACTTATTTGCCACCTTGTTTTGCGAAGATAAATTCCGCATGTGCGACGATAAATTCCGCACTTAGATCATTCTGCAGACGTCCATTTTCCATTATGCATGTCATTATCTTCATATACTTTCACATGCATAGTGGATTGTCATCATAAGTTGAAGTGGATCTCCACAAGTACAACCTGCCATGTGCATTTGCATTCCAAAAGCAAATTAACTTATATGCACATCTTCAGGGGGAGCCCTTGCAACTTATGAAGACAATTCCTTATCCTTTACAATTTCACTGATTATATTCCCCGTTGAAAACTTCAACTAGCTTGTCATCAATCACCAAAAAGGGGGAGATTGTAAGTGCATCTAGTGCCACCCCTAGTTGGTTTTGGAGTATTGACGACAAACCTAGTTGAGGGACTAATGTGTTTGTGAGAATTGTAGGATAACACAGGTAGAAGTCCCTCATTGATTCGGTTTTACTACCAGATATGACCCTTAAAAATGTATGAAGACATTGAAGTCAAAGGTGGTATATGAAGATATTCACATTGAAGACTATGACAAGAGAAGACACTATATGAAGCCTATGGAGCTCGAAGACTTAGATCTTTCGTAGTTCTTTTTCTCTTGTGTTGAGTCATAGGAACCACCGTACTGTTAAGTGGGGTCCAAGAGAACTAGTCAGAATGACTAAAGTGATGCCTAAACCAAAAAACCTATGTCTTCGGGTGAAGACTATGAGAGCGAATCTTGTCCAGAGTCGGACAAGTCAGCTTTGCTTGTAGCCCAAGTAAAGTTGCCATGTGAGTTTGAAATCTGACCGTTGGAGCACCTGTCAGTTCCTCAGTGACCCAGGGTCATTTCAGACAAATTAGGTCGGGTTGCCAAGTGGCTATAAATAGCCCACCCCCTACAACCATAAACATTTGGCTGCTCAGATTGAAAGTACGGCTTTTGTCGTTTGAGAGCAACCCACCTCGAAGCCTTTGAGAGAGAATTCCTTGTGAGGATAAAGCCCTAACCACCAGAGCCAGAGAGAATTGGGCATCACTTAAGTCTTCTTGTCTGTGTGATCTGAAGACTTATTACACTTGAGGACTGTGCATCCTCCACCCGGTTAGGCGTCGCGTTCTGAGCATCCAAGAGACATTGTGGATTGCCGGTGAACGAAGTCTGTGAAGGTTTGGGAGTCTACCTTGAAGACTTACCAGAGTGATTGGGCGAGGTCTATGTGACTTAGCTCAAGGAGAATACGATGAGGACTGGGTGTCCGGAACTGTGTGTCCTAAGGTTTAAATACCTAGCCGCTCCATCCAGACGTACATCAGTTGTCACAGCAACTGGAACTGGTCCAACACATCATTGTCTTCAATGAGTCACTGGTTTCATCCTTCCCTTCTCTTTATGTACTGTTACTCCTTGTGACGTCATTGTATGATTGCACTATCTTTTATCTTCACTGAGTGACTGCATGTTCTGTTTGGCTTCATAATATCTTCCTACCTGATCCTTACTACATTGCTGCTATTAGTCATTGTGCTTTCACTCTATTGAATACTTGACTATGGCTTGCCTAGTGTAGTCTACCTTCCGCTGCAGGGTAATAGGTTTATTTCTATCATTTGTCTTCATAACTTCCACGTTTTGAAGACTTTCATAAAAATCGCCTTTTCACCCCCCTCTAGTCGATATACACCAGCTTAACTCTCTTTTGCAGGGAAAGGGTCTCCAGCCGAAAATCAAATGTGTCTGAAGCTATTGCTGGGGACCTTAAACATCTTGTAGGGCGCAAGATCAAATGCCCAAATGGTCTTATTATGTATTTTGTTCCTGAGTCGCTTGCTATTTGCCCTATCAGTCCTAACCTCGATCAAAGCTTTCATAATCCACTTGCCCGTCAAATTTTTATGCTTCACAATTCTCTTCGTGAAGCCTATCCCCCTAACTGCACTGTAGGGTATGACACCAGCTGCTTCAGAATGGATCATCGATAGTGGATGTACTAATCACATGACTGGCAAGCGAAGTCTTCTCATGGACTCAACCTTATGCCCATCTGACAAGAGTCACATCACATTTGCTGATACTGGTAAAAGCAAGGTATTGGGTCTAGGTAGAGTTGCAATCTCAAGGGATCAGCACATGGATAAAGTGATGCTTGTTGAATCCCTTGGTTTCAACTTAATGTCTGTCTCAATGCTTTGTGATTTAAACATGATTGTGATGTTTGGAAAATATCATTGCCTTGTTCTAATGGAATCTGACAAGTCTCTAGTCTTTGAAGGGTATCGGAAAGATGATTTGTACATGGTAGATTTCTCAGCAGGACCACAGCTTGTCGTATGTCTTCTTGCAAAAGCTTCAGAATGCTGGCTCTGGCATCAGAGGCTAGGGCATGCTGGCATGAGGAACTTGCACACACTTGCAAAGAAGAAGCATATCATAGGCATTGAGGGCGTCAAGTTCAAGAAGAATCACTTATGCGGTGCCTGCGAAGCTAGAAAGATGACGAGGGCCAAGCATCCCTCGAAGACAATCATGACAACGACTCAACCCTTCGAACTGCTACACATGGACCTCTTCGGTCCCACTCACTACTCAACTCTTACTACTACTGCTTGTCTCTACGTCTTCGTCATTGTTGATGATTATTCAAGATATACATGGGTGCATATAATTCTCTACAAGACTGAAGTGCAGGATGTCTTCAGACGTTTCACCAATCGATCCATGAACAACTATGGCGTCAAGATCAAGCACATCAGAAGTGACAATGGCACTGAATTCAAAAACACCGGCCTCGACACTTATCTTGATACTTTGGGCATCACTCATGAGTTCTCAGCTCCGTACACGCGGCAGCGGAATGGCATCGTGGAACGCAAGAACATAACACTCATGGAGATGGCCCGGACGATGCTCGATGAATACAAGACTCCAAGAAAGTTTTGGCCTGAAGCCATTGATATTGCATGCCAAATCATCAACAGTGTTTATCTTCACAAGCTTCTGAACAAAACATCCTTTGAGCTCCTCACTGGTAAGAAGCCAAATGTCAGTTACTTCAGAGTATTTGGTGCCAGGTGCTAGATCAAGGATCCACATCACACTTCAAAATTTGCACCGAAAGCACATGAAGGTTTTATGCTTGGATACGGAAAGGATTCACACTCCTACAGAGTCTTCAACCTCTTTCACTATAAAGTGGTTGAAACTGTGGATGTGCAGTTCGATGAGACGAACGGCTGGCAAAGAGAGCACCTGCCAAATGTGCTAGATGAAGTTCCATCCAGTGAATCCATCAAGCTTATGGGAACTGGAGAAATCATACCGTCTGAAGCACAGCCTGAAGAGGAACTCATCATCTCTGCACCTGATCAACCTGAAGACAATGCTCAGACTGAAGACAATCCTTCTAACGATGACAATGATCAGCAAGAGCAAAATCTTCGTCATGTTCATCCTCGGGTTGCAAATGAAGTACAGATTGAGAGAATAATTGATAGCATCAATGCACCTGGTCCACTCACTCGTTCAAGGGCAACACAACTAGCAAATTTCTATGGGCACTTCACATTCATCTCAATATCTGAACCCAAGAAAGTTGATGAAGCCTTCATGGAACCTGAATGGATTCAAGCTATGCAAGAAGAGCTTCAACAATTTGAGCTGAATAATGTATGGGAACTGGTCAAGCGTCCTGATCCTCGTAAGCACAATATCATAGGCACTAAATGGATATATCGCAACAAGCAAGATGAGCATGGTCAAGTTGTCAGAAATAAAGCTCGTCTCGTTGCTCAAGGATACACTCAAGTTGAAGGAATTGACTTCGATGAAACATTTGCTCATGTGGCTAGGCTTGAGGCTATACGCATACTGTTGGCCTATGCAAATCATCATAACATTCTTCTGTATCAAATGGATGTGAAGAGTGCTTTTCTCAATGGCAAGATTGAAGAAGTGTATGTTGCACAACCGCCTGGCTTTGAAGATCCAAATCATCCTGACATGGTGTATAAGCTCAACAAGGCACTGTATGGCCTCAAACAAGCCCCTCATGCTTGGTATGACACACTCAAAGACTTCCTGAAGAGCAAAGGCTTCAAACCTGGTTCCATAGATCCCACACTCTTCATGAAGACATATGATGATGAACTGTTTGTGTGCCAAATATATGTGGATGACATTATCTTCGGTTGCACTAATCAGAAATACAGTGATGAGTTTGGATACATGATGCAAGAGCAATATCAGATGTCCATGATGGGAGAGTTGAAGTTCTTCCTTGGACTTTAAATACGACAGAAACACAACGGCATCTTCATATCTCAAGATAAATACCTCGGTGACAGAAACACAACGACGCTAATGCCAGCTAAACACCATCTGGGTCCCGACGACAATGGTAAAGAGTTCGATCAAAAGGTATACCACTCCATGATTGGTTCTTTGCTTTATTTATGTGCATCTAGGCCAGATATCATGCTTAGTGTTTGCATGTGTGCCCGATTCCAAGCGACACCAAAGGAATCGCATCACTTAGCTGTGAAGCGAATTCTTCGATATTTGGCTCACACCCCAACACTAGGATTATGGTATCCAAAGGGCTCAGAGTTTGATCTAGTTGGATTCTCGGATGCTGATTATGCTGGTGACAAGGAGGATCGCAAGTCTACATCAGGCACATGTCACTTTCTGGGACGCTCACTTGTATGTTGGTCTTCAAAGAAGCGGAACTGTGTATCTCTCTCCACTCCTGAATATGAATACATTGCTGCTGGATCTTGCTGCGCTCAGCTTCTATGGATGAAGCAAACACTCAAAGACTATGGCATTCATCTGAAGCAAGTGCCACTCTACTACGACAATGAAAGCGCCATCAAGATTGCTAACAACCCAGTTCAGCACTCGAAGACAAAGCACATTGAAATTCGTCATCACTTTCTCAGAGATCATGTCATGAAGGAAGATATTGATATCATACACATCAACACTGAAGAGCAACTGGCAAATATCTTCACAAAGCACTTGGATGAGAAAAGGTTTTGCAAGTTACGGTGTGAGCTAAATATCTTGGAATCCTCAAATGTCCTGTGATCAGGCACATATCCTAACACTTATGCATGTTGATGACTTAGATGTGCAACACACGAAGTAAAGTATATCTTCAAACAATGAAGACTTACATTCTGAGTGTGAATACATTAACGTGGAATTTGACTTCGGAGCGCCACGATAATTGTGCGCCGTGTATGGGTCTAATACTTCCTATACAGTGGGTAACGCCACCACCAAATTCTTCCCTTAGAAGTGTTTTTCTCATGGCATTACATTTGCAAGTCTTCGCATTTTGTTTGTCTTCAATGTTAACATGGCCTCATGTTTATCTTCAAATGTACTGATTTGGTTTATGTCCTCTACAGCATTCACTTATAGATATGTCTTCACGTTGAATCTTTTGAACTAAGTGAATGTGATCGGACCCTAACCTTTCTATGCTCCCGTCTCAAGTCTATCTATCCAAATCATATGCATTCTATTGAAACTGTCGAATGTCTTCGCTGAGTCCTTGTCAGCGGGAGGCACAGAGACAAACATTAATCTGTTTTCAATGCTCAATCCTTTTTACCTGAAACCCGGAGAAGTGGGAACGACCTCCCGACAATCTAGCCATGTGTGGGAACGTGGAACAACCTCCAATGTGTTGCATGATTGCCACGTGTCCTTCAGATGTGAACCGCCAGGGGCACCTGCGTAATAACGTTGTGCCGTCCCTGTCTCTATAAATACACGCCTCACCCCAGTCATTATCTCTTCTTCCACTCTCGCACAAACCCTAGCGCCACCGCTAGCCCTCGACGACGCCGGCGACGAAGCACTTAGCTGCCGCGACCTCACCAACGCCGTCCTCACGCCGGCCGCGGACATCGTCTTCTCCGCCGTCGCCGTAGGTGTCCTTCATCGCCAAGTTAGGGCACGGAAGATCGAACAGCTCGGCCTCCTCTCCCACTCCGTCTAGCAGTTCCTCGTGTGGTAAATAAAGCCTCTTTTTATAGTCTTTTTGATTCGATAGATTCATCCTTTTCAACCACAAGTGGTTTCTGTTCCCACAAGTTGGATCTATCTCATTCTGCATCTCATAGCATGTCTAGTATGTTCACTTATGCTTCACAAAGTAGTTAGATTCCTCACTTGTACTTATTCGTGGATTCGTACAAATCTGGAACCAACTCTCTACATATGAGTGAATGTCTTCACACTATGAGGTCAATGTCTTCTAAACTGATTTATCTTCAAAATCTTCTGAGAATGCATATGACCTATTCCCCTTCCCTCGCACCTTTAATGCTGTCACAGGTACATGTCCGTGGGAGAATCCCTTGGTTCTCATAGTCTGCATTCATTTGCAGAGTTCTTACAGCATCATATAAATTCTCCTGAAGCTAGTTCTTGTCTGACCAGTAGATGGAAGACTTTGACAGTGTTGAAGCCTTTCAGTCTAAACTTCATGGCAACAGAAAAATCAGTTAGGAAGGGCAGCAGACAGCACCGTGGAAACACTGCTAAGGACCTGCCACCAGATCTCTATGAGCTATACAAGTCAGATCCAGAAGAGAGCTATGGAGAATGCAAGAACCGAATCCAATGGATTCGAAGACATTGGGCAGAGGAATGGTTCAAGTACAGATTTGTCACCGACGAATATGCTGAGAAGAGTGCCATCAAGGGCCCCTGGGGAGATATTATATACAAAGGTCTTCATCCCAAGTCAAGGTCCGAAGCTATTGCTCAAGGCTTCTACCCCTGCATGCTTCGTGGACCTCAGCCTGCAAATGCCGACCCATCCTCTCTGTTGTGGTGTCGTGAAGATAATCTCTTCAAGCGCAACTTTCAGTTTGCAAAGAACTCAGCCAAGGAAAACAAGAAGTCCTTGGGATTAGACTTCAACCCAGGCCCCTCTGCGCCACATGCCGACGGCACATGAGAAGCTGAACCCAATCTTGTTGGGCCCTTCTACAACTTAGAAGGTCTCATCACTCACATAATGGTTCAAGGGGCAGACGTGGATCAACCTGCAGACGACGCTGATTCTGACGAAGCGCCTACACCACCGAAGCCTGTGAAGCAAATGAAACCCAAGGCTTCAAAGCCCTCTTCAGTACCAAAGGCTTCAAAGCCCTTATCTGCACCAAAGGTCTCACGGGCAAAGCCTCTGTCCACTGCACCTCCTGAAGCCAGTGTGCAGTCTGAAGATCTCTCACGCATCTCCAAGTCTACCAAGTCGAAAAAGCCCATGCAACCCACTGGTCAAGCACTGACCCCTGCTGCTGTTTTGAGAAACGAGCATGACGCCATTGATCTGTCCAGCGACGACAATCTTGGCGATGACGCTCTTAAGCAGTTGATCAAGAGCAAGCAAGAGGCGGAAATCTTCAATGATCTTCCTTTCTTTGATTTGGAAATCTTAAACAAGTTTATTGATGAGTGGTTTGACAGCCCAGATGTCAGCTTTGATGATCTTCAGCTTCCCATTGGCCTCAGCGTCGCCTTCCACGGATCCATTGCTCCTGAGCTGTCTCTAGCTTAGAAAATTGTTGAGCTGAAGCATAAGATCGATTATGAAAAGGCTCAGTTCAAGAAGCACATGGCCAAGCTCAATGTTGAAGACATTGAAAACTTCAAGGTCATGATGCATGAGCTCAAGGAGGCATTCCACAAGAAACGAGAAGAAGCAAAAGTTTCTCGTGAGTGCATGAAGAATCTTGCTGCCAAATGTGTGCAAGGCTACAATGAAGCTGAAAAGCGCAAGGCCTTGGGGCGACTAGGCATCGACCCCAGAATGGCTGCCAAGAAGAAGAAGAAGCCAGCTGTGGCAGAACCAGAAGCATCAAGGCGGGAAGAACCTCGCATTGTCTTCCCAGCCAGTATGACAGGCTCGAAGCCTAAGGTCCCCACAGTGGCTTCAGAATTCAAGAAAACCAAAGCAGCTGAAGCTGAAGCCAGAAAGTGCAAGACCAAAGCCACCACCGATGATACTCCCCCAACCAAGAAAAGGAAAACAAAGAAGAGGGATCGGGCTGCTCCCACAGAGCCCCTTCTTATCGAGCTAATTTTTGTTGCTCATCATGCGTCTGAACATCGAGAGCGCTAGTTGATAGTTCATGAGCCTGCTTCCACAGAGGCTCCTGAAGCTAAAGACAATCCAGCTATTGACCCCACCGCAGCTGAAGACATTGGTCCTCACGGCAATGTTGAAGATGATGAAGTTCTTCCTCAGATTGAGCACAATTTGGTATCATCGCCTATGCTCACGCACAGCGAGCTCATCAGCATTGGTCGTCCTCTGACGCCAACTGCTCAGGATGCATCGTGGGCTGATCACCCACAACAACAAGACATACCAAGCAAGTTCTCCCCAACCACAAGTCACCTCACCAGTGTAAGATGAAGATGACGTTGAGGCCCAGTCAACTCCATCTCCACAGGCGTCGCCAGCGTTACGCAGGCTTCACAAAGGACCAAGGCCCCAAGTCACTCTTACGAGTGTTCCAGAAGGAGAAATGCCCCACCAATCTGTTGCACGTCAAGTGTTTTCAGAAGCCACTCCAACTGTGAACGCCTCTGAGTCTGAAGCCAAAATGACTGAAGATATTCCGGCTGCATCAGCCGATGAAGAAGAAGCACCACGTGATGAAGAAAGAGTTGCTACACCACCAAGCATTCCTGAAGTTGTTCTCGGGGAGAACGTGTCCGACCCTCCAGCTCCTGAAGTGGAGGTTCCCAATACTGAGTCGACCACCAACATCAACATTGAAGGCAATGACGTTGTCATGGCTGAAGCTAATGTGGCGCCTCAAGCTAACGTCACCACCAACAACAACACTGCTGACGACACTGATGTCGTCATGCCCAAAGACAATGTGGCCCCTGAAGCCAATGCTGCACCAGACGTAATCATTCCTCCTGAAGCTATTGTGCCACTTGCAGCCCATGTCAACGAAAATGCCAATGCTCCTGTACCCCCTCCAAGGCCTCACACTGTTGAGCTGGCATTTGATCGTGGTCAGCCTGTTATGGTCCGATGGCCCATTCTGGTTCCTCCACCTGTTGCGGGTCCACAATTTAACTATCATGTCGAGCACAGGCCTCAAGTCCAGAAGCCCAAACCAAGACTTCCAAGATTCCCAGGCACTGCAACCTCACCTGGGGTCTTCAATGTGAATGGCTTCGTGGCACATAACACCTTCTTCAACAGCACCAAGAACCATTACTCCAAACCTCGCATTTCATCAGATCAGTTCTGGAGCTATCAGCAATGCAGCTACTATTCATGCGTCTTATATAATCAAGGGCGCATATTTCCACATATGCATCTCGACACTGAAGCTATAGTTGGCCTGCCCTGTCTAGAAGAAGCGTTGGATTGCTTCAGAGACGCTGGACTCCTGCAATTTTTCACAGACAAGGAACACTGGAATGAAGAGCTTCTATTACAGTTTTGTGCAACTCTCCACATTCGAGGATACAACAGGGATCCAAAGACTTGGGTCCTTGAGTGGATGACAGACTATGTCCATCATGAAGCCAAAGCTCTTGATATCATTGAGCTCACAGCCCTGCCCACTCCTAGTGAATACTACGAACCAGGTTGTCAACAACACCAGAATGCTCTGGAGAGCATTTTTCAGAAGCCCCCGAACCCAACATGAGCCAAATGCTGAGCATGATGAAGCCTTTGCCTCACAACGCTCACTACCCATCTGAATTCTTTGTTGAAGACCTAGACTATCTGCCTCGCACCATTTACCATATCATCAGAAAAACTCTATGGCCTGTCAAAGGACATTCATCTGCAGCGAAGCTTGAAGGAGCAATGAAGACCTTGGTTTTCTATATCTTCAATGGCATCAGCTTCAATGCTCAAGACTTGTTCATCAGGCAATTGGCTGCATCTGGCTCCAACATTTTTGGTTTGAAGTTCTATGCTCCATGGGTAATGCGTCTTATCAAGCTGCACTATGCCTTCAACTAGCAGCCATCTGCGCGCAATCATCTTGTATTCTTGCCAGAGGACGATCTATCTATTGAAGCTATTTACCCAGAGCCTGCTAAGGATCCGATTTATCTTCACAATGTTGATCGTCAAAGCTTCACCCAGCCCATTGAAGGAATTCAGGCAGTCTCTCGTGTTTATCCCTTGGCTGGTAACACACGTGCCCCTCGCGCTCAAACTGACGCCACTAGAAGCACCATTACCCAAAGGCCTCAGAAGCGATCTTGTGTTCTCAATAACCGAGAGCTTCTCGTCGCGCTACATCAGAAACAGGATAAGCATCATAACTGGCTTAAGCGTCAAATGCAAAGCCTCTTGGTGGACGTCAATCGCATTTGCAATCTTGCCACCAAGAATGCCTTTGTTACACATGAAACCTGTCGGAGGTCTTGGAAGAGTTTGACATTGCTTAGTGCTGAAGCTTATCTGCAAGACAATGGCTTCACAGAAAGATTCAAGTTTGACTCAACTCCTCTAAGGAATGCTCACTTGCATCAGACTCCCTCACTTGAAGACTCTGACTATTCGTCCTCAGCTGCGACGGTGAATGCCAGAGTCATCGATGACCAAGATGATGCCACTTCACCTCCTCCAACTTCAGCACGTGTCGACACTGCACCAAGTTCTTCTGCACCACTGGACCTCAATGACGACCCTGCTGCTTCGCCTGCACCTCATGGGAACGAGTAGAAGCTCTATGTCTTCAAACCTTTTTGGTCCTTACTAACAAAAGGGGGAGAAGCATATGAGTTGATAGTCTTCAAGCGGGTCCATATGGGTGGTTGCTTTACTTTTTGCTACTTTTGCCAAGTGCTTACAACTCTCGCCTTTTGCTACATTTGGTTCTTTGAGTTGTAACACTTAAACTTGATGGTCGTCTGCTACCTTTTCAACACTATGTGATGCGATGATAAATTCCGCATGCGCAACGATAAATTCCGCATGAAGTCGTTTTGCAGACGTCCACTTTTCATTATGCATGTCATTATCTTCGTAATATCAAATCATGCATGATGAATTGTCATCATAAGTTGAAGAGGATCTCCACAAGTACAACCTGCCATGTCCATTTACATTCCAAAAGCAAATTACTTATATGCACATCTTCTGGGGAAGCCTTTGCCACTTATGAAGACAATACCCTATCCTTTACAATTTCACATATTTTATTCTCCGTTGAAGACTTCAACCAGTTTGTCATCAATCACCAAAAGGGGGAGATTGTAAGTGCATCTAGTGCCACCCCTAGTTGGTTTTGGAGTATTGACGACAAACCTGGTTGAGGGAGTAATGTGTTTATGAGAATTGCAGGATAACACATGTAGAAGTCCCTCATTGATTCGATTTACCTACCAGAGATGACCCCTAAAAATGTATGAAGACATTGAAGACAAAGGTGGTACGTGAAGGTATTCACATTGAAGACTGACAAGAGAAGACATTGTGTGAAGACTATGGAGCGCGAAGACTTAGTTGTTTCGTCATTCTTTTTCTTCTTTGTCGAGTCATAGGAACCACCGTACTGTTAAGTGGGGTCCAAGTGAACCAGTCAGAATGACTAAAGTGATACTTAACCAAAAATCCTATGTCTTCGAGCGAACACTATGAGAGCAAATCTTATCCAGAGCTAGATGAGTCAGCTTTGCTTGTAGCCCAAGTAAAGTTGCCGTGTGTGTTTGAAATCTGACCATTGGAACACGTGTCAATTCCTTAATGACCCAGGGTCATTTCGGACAAATCAGGTCGGGTTGCCTAGTGGCTATAAATAGCCCACCCCCTACACCATAAATTGGTTGGTGCTCAAAGTTAGTGTACGGCTTTTGTCGTTTGAGAGCAACCCACCTTGAAGCCTTTAAGAGAGAAATCCTTGCGAGGACAAAGCCCTAAGCACCCAGAGCGAAAGAGTGTTAGGCATCACCGAAGTCTTCTTGTCTGTGTGATCTGAAGACTTATTGCACTTGAGGACTGTGAATCCTCCAGCCGGTTAGGCGTCGCGTTCTGAGCATCCAAGAGTCATTGTGGATCGCCGGTGAACGAAGTCTATGAAGGTTTGGAAATCTACCTTGAAGACTTACCAGAGTGATTGGGCAAGGACTGGGTGTCCTTAGCTCAAGGGGAATAAGGTGAAGACGCGGTCTTCTGAGTTGAATCTCAGCCTCCCTAACCAGACATACAGTTGTCACAGCAACTGGAACTGTTCCAACAAATCATTGTCTTCAACGAGCCACTGGTTCTATCCTTCCCATCTCTTTATTTGCAGATTGGTCCTTGTGAAGTCATTGCCTGTTTGCATTATCTATTTGTCTTCACTGTGTGACTGCTTGTTCTGATTGGCTTCATACTATCTTCCGTCCTGATCTATACTGCCTAGCTGCTATTAGTCTTTGTGCTTTCAGTTCATTGGATACTTGACTATGGCTTGCTTAGTGTAGTCTACCTTCCGCTGCATGGTAATAGGGTTGTTTCTATCGTTTGTCTTCGAAACTTCCATGTTTTGAAGACTTTCATAAAAATTGCCTATTCACCCCCCCCCTCTAGTCGATCACTAGTACTTTCAGACCGCATGAAGAATCTTGCTGCAAAATGTGTTCAAGGCTACAATGAAGCTGAAAAGCGCAAGGCCTTGGGGCGACCAGGCATCAACCCCAGAATGGCTACCAAGACGAAGAAGAAGAAGCCAGCTGTGCCAGAACCAGAAGCATCAAGGAAGGAAGAACCTTGCATTGTCTTCCCAGCCAGTATGACAGGCTCGAAGCCTAAGGTCCCCACAGTGGCTTCAGAATTCAAAAAACCAGAGCAGCTGAAGACGAAGCCAGAAAGCGCAAGACTAAAGCCACCACTAATGATGCTCCCCAACCAAGAGAAGGAAAACAAAGAAGAGAGACCAGGCTGCTTTCACAGAGCCCCTTCTTGTCGAGCCAATTTCTGTTGCTCGTCCTGCGTCTGAACATCGTGAACGTCGTCTGGTATTTCATGAGCCTGCTTCCACAGAGGCTCCTGAAGCTGAAGAGAATCCAGCTGTTGACCCCACCATAGCTGAAGACATTGGTCCTCACGACAATGTTGAAGATGATGAAGTCCTTCCTCAGATCGAGCACAGTTTAGTATCATCGCCTATTCTCACGAACAGCGAACTCGTCAGCATTGGTCGTCCATTGACACCAAGCTCAGGATGACTCATGGGCTGATCACCCTCAAGAATCCCCTCATGTTGAAGAAACACCAGTCACTCCCCCACCACAGGTCACCACTCCGGTGATTGACAGTGAAGACTTTGAGGCCCAACCAACTCCATCTCCACAGGCGTCGCCATCATTTTGCAGGCTTCGCAGAGGACCTAGGCCACAGGTCACATTGTCAAGTGTTCCCGAAGGAGAAGAGCGCCAATCCGTCTCACGTGAAGTCTTTCTTGAAGCCTCTCCTACTGTGAACATTCCTGAATCTGAAGTCAAAGCGGCTGAAGATATTTCGGCTGCATCAGCCGATGAAGAAGAAGAACCACGTGATGAAGAAAGAGTTGCTACACCCCCGTCCAACCCTGAAGTTGTTCTCGAGGAGAACATGTCCGATCCTCCAGCTCCTGAAGTGGAGGTTACCAATACTGAGGCGGCCACCAACATCAACACTGATGCTAATGACGGTGTCATGGCTGAAGCTAATGTGGCGCCTGAAGCTAATATGGTGCCAGAAGTGAATGCACCTGAAGCCAATGCAGCACCTGAAGCAAATCCGCCGCCTGAAGCCAATGCCTCTGCTCCTGTACCTCCTCCAAGGCCACACACCATCGAGCAAGCATATGATCGTGGACAGCTTGTTACTATCCGCTGGCTAATCCTGGTTCCTCCGCCTGCTCCCGGACCTCAGTTTGCCTATCATGTTGAGCATAGGCCTCAGGTCCAGAAGCCAAAGCCAAGGCTACCACGGTTTCCAGGTACTGCAACTTCACCAGGATCCTTTAATCTGAATGGATTCAAGGCACACAACACATTCTTCAACAGTGCCAAGAACCCCTACACCAGGCCAAGAATCTCTTTGGACCGATTCTGGAGTTATCAGCGGCGAAGCTATTATTCATGCATCTTGTACAATCAGGGACGCATCTTCCCTCACATGCATCTTGATTGTGAAGCCATTGCTGGACTGCCATGCCTTGAAGAAGCCCTTGACTGCTTCCGTGATGCGGGTCTGCTTAAGTTTGTGACTGACAAGGAACACTGGAATGAAGAACTTCTGCTTCAATTCTATGCTACCCTCATTCGTGGATACAACAGGGATCCCAAGACTTGGATCCTTGAGTGGATGACAGGAGATGTTCATCATGAAGCTAAAGCTCAAGACATCATTGAGCTCACAGCCCTGCCCACTCCTGGTGACTACTATGAACCAGGTTGTCAACAACACCAGAATGCTTTGGAGAGCATTTTCCAGAAGCCAGAACTCAACATGAGTCAAATGCTGAGCATGATGAAGCCTTTGCCACGCGACCCTGAATACCCAACCGAATTCTTTGTTGAAGACTAGAGTATCTGCCCCGCACCATTTATCATATCATCAGAAAGACTCTATGGCCTGTCAAAGGACATTCATCTGCAGCAAAGCTTGAAGGAGCAATGAAGACTTTGGTTTTCTATATCTTCAATGGCATCAGCTTCAATGCTCAAGACTTCTTCATCAGGCAGTTGGCTGCATCTGGCTCCGACATTTTTGGTCTGAAGTTCTATGCTCCATGGGTAATGTGTCTTATCAAGCTTCACTCTGCGCGCAATCATCTTGTATTCTTGCCAGAGGTTGATCTATCTGTTGAAGCTATTTACCCAGAGCCTGCTAAGGATCCAAATTATCTTCAGAATGTTGATCATCAAAGCTTCACCCAGCCCATTGAAGGAGTTCAGGCAGTCTCTCGTGTTTATCCCTTGGCTGGTAACACATGTGCCCCTCGTGCCCAAACTAACGCAACTGGAAGCACCATTGCCCAAAAGCCTCGGAAGCGATCTCGTGTTCTCAATGACCGAGAGCTTCTCGTTGCGCTACATCAGAAACAGGATAAGCATCATGACTGGCTTAAGCGTCAGATGCAAAGCCTCTTGGTGAACATCAATCGCATTCGCAATCTCACCACCAAGAATGCCTTTGTCACGCATGAAACTTGTCGGAGGTCTTGGAAGAGTTTGACCTTGCTCACTGCTGAAGAAGATCTTCAAGATGATGGCTTCACAGAAAGATTCAAGTTTGACTCCACTCCTCCAAGGAATGCTCACTTGCGTCGGACTCCCTCCCTTGAAGACTCTGACTATTCTTCCTCAGCTGCCACGGTGAATGCCAGAGTTATAGATGATCAAGATGATGCCACTTCACCACCTCCACCTTCAGCGCGTCTCGACACTGCACCAAGTTCTTCTGCACCATCGTACCTCAACGACGACCCTGCTGCCTCGCCTGCACCTCATGGGAACGAGTAGAAGCTCTATGTCTTCAAACCTTTTTGGTCATTACTGACAAAAGGGGGAGAAGCATATGAGTTGATAGTCTTCAAGCGGGTTCATATGGGTGGTTGCTTTACTTTTTTCTACTTTTTCCAAGTGCTTACAACTCTCGCTTTTGAAACATTTGGTTCGTTTTGAGTTGTAACACTTAAACTTGATGGTCGTCTGCTACCTTTTTCGACACTATGTGATGCGATGATAAATTCCGCATGTGCGACGATAAATTCCGCACGAAGTCATTTTGCAGATGTCCATTTTTCATTATGCATGTCATTATCTTCATTATGTCATTTCATGCATGATGAATTGTCTTCATAAGTAGAAGAGGAGCTCCGCAAGTACAACTTGTCATGTGCATTTGCATTCAAAAGCAAAGTATTTATATGTACATCTTCAGGGGGAGCCTTTCTGTCGGGGATATACCCCGCGGTATGACCCGACTGAAGATATGACCCGGCTAGGAGTTGATGTTTTCATTGGTGACCCGGCAGACACAGTCATGTAACCCGACAGACGCAGTCATTTAACCCGGCAGACACAGTCATGTAACCAGGCAGACACAGTCATATGAGCCAGATAGTTAAGCAGACAGTTAAGTCAGACAGTTAAGCCGGACAGTTAAGCTGGACAGTTAAGCCAGACAGTTAAGCCGGACAATTAAGCCAGATGGTAAGTCAGATTGTGGATTAACAGTTAAGAAGCCCGAAACGTTAAAGAAAGCCCATGGAGAGAAGCCCATGGAGAGAAAATAGAATAGTTAAGTCTTAAGTCCGAGTTGGACTCTACATGTAACCCGCCCCTTCAACATATATAAGGAGGGGCAGGGCACCCCAAGAGGGAGATTGAATAATCATTAAGTCTAGACACGATTAGGAGAGCCGGAGTTACGACGACTCCCTGAGGACGATAATGAGACCTAGCCACAAACAACATGTAGGGTTGTTACCGGATGATATTTCCCGGGGCCCGAAGCTGTCTAAATCTTCTCTTGCGTGTTGCATTTCTCGATTCCGATCAACCCCTTCAAGCTACCGCATAGATGCGTTGGCCTCACGACTAAGTCCTCACACTAGAACATCTGCCGTGACGTTTCCACGATAGTTGGCGCCCACCGTGGGGCCTGCGCACGATGTTGTTGAGTTCTTGGAGGGATCTTCACTAGGGTTTCGAGAAGTTCGCAAATTTCCCGAGGAAGTTCTGAAAGTATTACATCAGCTTTGATCAAGATCGGAAATTATGATTAATGGAACTAGCACAAATACCCGTGTGTTGCAACGGGAGTGTAGCAAAAATATATAACGTTACAATACAGAATTGTATGAGATGACAGGTGAGAAAAAAGGTGGAAGGCGAAGCTTCAAAGGCTCGCTGCTCTAAATTTGTAATGTGACACGAAACTTTTACTTAGGAAAGACATTCCAATGACGTCTGAAGGTGCTGCCAGAGTTGTCAACATCTGATTCACGTGCACATATAGCACAGATTTGGTTTGTGGCCAACGAAACAATCGAATGAGGGACAATGTCTAAATTGTCGACGGTATCTAGATTAGTATATTGATGTGAGTAACTCAAAATTTTGACATAGGCTTGCGGTATATATTGAATGACGAAATTCATCATTCACGATGCATGATTTAAAATCTTCTTTCGCTGAATGGATCCTAATCATTATAGGTGCTTTGGTATGGAGCAAATGTCAGGTGCCATGAATAGTGGTTTATCTGATCGAGAAACTGGGTTGTGGGACATGGGACACTGATAACAAAAATGACATACCCCGCAAAAAAGGGCATATTTTAAGGGAGTGATTTTTGGACTTAGTTCAAGACATGGGACATGATCCCAAATCAATTGATCTATGTAAAGAACAATTAACTGACCAAGGGTGTTTTTTTACTTAGTTCGGGATATGGTCATTATCCCAAATCGATTGATATATTTTTCGTCTCCTGGTAGCCAATTAATATGAATTCGTGAGGGGTAGTTAAATTCAATGTTAAAACAAAAATATGTAGCGCCAAACTGGACAACGTAGTTGGGAGAAACAAACAAAAACACATCTGTGCACGTTGACATGTCCCCGTGATGGGCTTGGATGTTTACGGTCCGTGAAGATCCAAACTGCACCCCTTTTTCTTAGTACAAAACAAGAGAAAAAAATCCGGTCAACACGTCAGCTGATCGCTAAAAAAGCTAACACGCGTTCTCTCCAGAAATTCCGCTCGTCAGTTTTCTCTTCCGCGAGCCCCGTCGCCAAAGCGCGGCTCTTATCCATCCTCATCCCCCACCCGGATACCACACGACCACCCCAGGATACGCCGCCGCTGCCGCCTGCGCGCCCACCGTCGCCGGATCCCCCTGCTCCCCACCGCCGGTATGCCCGCTCTCCCGCGCCACCAAGCCCCTGCTCAACTAGGACACGGGCGGCCATGGCGGGCGTCCCTCCACCACTGTCGCCGGCGGATCCCCCCCGTTCCACATCGCCAGACCCCCCGCGCGCCGCCGAATCCCCCGGCTCCCCTGCTCCACCAGGACCAGCGGCCATGGCGTCATCCTTCCTCCACCACCGCTAGCGGCCATGGCGGTCCAGCACCAGCACCGACCACTCTCTCGTGGTGGAAATCTTGACCTCTGACACTGCGCGAGCGCGAGCGCCCGAGCCACTCCGTCGTCGCCTCTGCTCCTCCCTGCTTGCGAGCACCTCCGCGTCCATGGTCGACCGCCTCCCATCGTCCTCTGCTTCGTCCGCCCCTTGGCTAGCCGACGCCCATGCCTCCTTGCCTTCCCATCCTCCTCTGCTCTGGCCGCCTCTTGGCTAGCCGACGCCTATGCCTCCTTGCCTTGGCCGCCTTTACCTCCTCATGTAGCCCGACAACCACCGTCCTTGCTCCACCTCGCCGCGCGACAGAAGCCGTCTCCGCCGCGCACGCCCCGGTGAGCGTCCTCCATCCTCCCGCGCAAGCCACAGCGGCCGCCGGCGAACGACAGAACGGGCGCTATGGATAAGAGGACTCAGTTTTTTTCTATAAATGAAGGGTCGCGGGTTGAATACCAATGAATACAGGGGCGTTTTTGCAAAAACGAAACGTTTACTCAGATTCTCACTAAAAATAGACTGCGGGTTGATTTCTAAAAAACGAAGGGACTTTTCTGCAAAAATGACGATGACGTACGACCAGAAGCGATATGTGGTTTATTATTACAGTATATTATAGGGAAAGATTTATCAGGTCGGTTGGCAAGATTATCAGAATTGCTTCCACCGTGAACCGCCGGTACCACGCTTGCTCTCCATGAGAATTGCCAAAATTACCAGACACGCACAAAGCCAAGTCCCAATCAAGCCGTCAGATGAGACTACGAATCAGACACTATTTGTGAAGGTCAATAAGAAATTGATGATTAACGATATATCAGGTGGATCACCGCATCGTTCCACGACCCGGGAGCGGATTGTCTGCGGGCTCGTACTCCTCGGAAGACCCGCCCCGTTGACGACCCGAACTCTGAATCGCCCTGCTACCTCAACCCGCTGCTTCGCCGGCGCTTCGTCACTACCGCGCGCGCCTCCACATTATCAAATCGCCGCGAGCCGCCGTCATTACACGCTGTCGCCAGGTTGCAATAGGTTCAACCCCAAGTCATTGCCATGACCTGCTGTCGCCGCGGGCTGCCGCGCTTGTCTTCAAGCCGGCTCCTCCATGGCCGAGCCGCCTTCGAGATGGCGAGTTAACGCCGAGCCGCCGTCACTGTACGCCGTCACTGAAGCTCGCCGAGCCAAGACCGCCGTGGCCCTGCCGGGTCAACACGCCCGCGTTAAACCGCCGTGCGTTGCCGAGCCGCCAAGCGCACCACAAACTACCGCAGGATATTCATTTGAACAGGTATGGGATTAAACATTCGCATTGTGTTTAGTTGTAGGTTTATCCGTGGTATAAGTGTGAAACAAATAGTAGTTGAAACGTACACTCCATTTTAAACTTCATTGCAATTTAAATGAGTTATTTGACATTATTGTGATGAATAATACGGCCTTCAATGGAAATGATGGAAGTAACTCGCGTACTATTTGTGGGCACCAGGCCTTAGTGCCATTTAAATTTTAGCATCGCAATTTCAGGTAAGCTAGCTCCCTCCAGGGGTTATATCATGAAAATCTAGACCCATTTAAAAGCTCCTTCCTTTTAGTTTACAAGGTTGGCACATATTATCAGGTCAACTTTTACGATCGATTAGACCAGTGGTATATTTGGGTAAATAAAATTTTTATCCTGTAAATCACTTGTATTCATAAGAAATACGTGCGGTGCGTCCAAACACAACTTATTAATCATACTTGACCTATACCTATATTTGGAAGATTATGTTATTTTATAGAATATCACACATATACCTTCATACAACTTTTTTTCTAACTAAGTGCTAATGTTTATTGTATTTATCATCGAGGTGTTTTTTTCCATTCTCACTTTACTTTTACTTTATAAATGTATATGTCACAATGGTTTATTTCCCGGCCAGAGGGAATTTATCTAGATGACGTAGCTACAGTTAATATAGTTAATATAGTATGCATTCCATGATCTTGCTTTGCTCAGTTTATTTGACCCATTAGATTTCTTGGTAGGAATTCTCTTGCCATTGACCTTATTTCAAGTACACAATAACTACATGCTTGCAAACCTGTAGCATAGAAGTGCTCACTAATCCATCATCAGGGGAACAAGTACTACTTGCTTAATTGCAATCTTTGCATTTTAAGCTAAATCAGCTCGAAAGAAATTGACATACTTTAGAATGTAGTACTAATAAAGATACATAAAGTTCATAAGCACGGAATATTTCTATATTTTAGATAACATAAAACAATATGAAATCATAAAGAAAGTAAATTAAATACAAATTAGTGAGGCATCACAATTATACAAAAAATGAAAACATACATACATAAATAGTAGTTTTTTTCAAATATGTCAAAAATAAATTTTAAAATTACAAGGTGTTCCACATGTGTATCTTGGAACGGATAGACTATTTTTCAATAAACTAGCCCGTGCAATGCACGGGTTGGCGTCTAGTGCTTCTAATTAGGGTAAATTGCATTTGCTTAATTTACACATTATACCGGTGAATATGACATGCCTTCCTATTTTTGCTACACACTACATCTATGTGTTACCCATGTTCTTACATGAAACTACCTCTCTTCTGTATCCTGCATCAATCACTTACGATGAGACACCTTTATTCGTTGCATATTGTATATTATTTCTTGCATGTTGCTATGTATTGCTTCTAATTTGGTCAAATACATTTGTTAGGCCACCCTTTTAATTTGGCAGAGTGATATTTGTTTCATCTTTCATATGGTTTCTAGCTTGCATTGCTTCTAACCAGTTCAAACACCTTGTGCTTAGTTTACACTTTATACATCATACATGTCAATATGTCATGCCGTCCTGTTTTTCATACATATTCCATCCTCCTATCTTGCGGCTGCCTTACATGAAAATAGTGTTCGTTAGTATCATGCATCAATGAGTTCTGAAGAGCAAATTTTATTCATTTTTTCTTGTGACTTTGACTTGACAAGGCAAAATCAAAAAAGAGGAAGGAAAAGAGTAAGGAAGATGATGATGGTGGTCCTGTGCATCAATGTAAACGAAGCATCTGTACGGATTCTCCTTGTAGTGCTAGTGCATTACAAGTTCCAAGTCTCCGCTCCCCTACTCCACCATCCAAGGTGCTTGCTCTAACTTGGCAGTGTGATATCTGGTTGCATGTTGCATATGTTGTCTAGCTTGTATTGCTCCTAATTAGTGTAAACTGCATCTGCTTAGCTTACACATGATACATGTGAATATGACATGCTTTCCTATTCTTGGTACATACTATATCTTTCTACCACACCATGTTCTTACATGAAACTACTTTTCTTGTGTATCTTGCATCAGTCACATATGATGGGACACCTTTAAGTTGGCAGTATGATATTGGTTGGCGTCTTGAATATGATTTATAGTATGTAGTGCTTCTAGTTTGATGAACGCCACCTATGACGAGGCAGTTTGAACTTGACAGAGTGATATTGATTGCACCTTCCATATGGTGTCTAGCTTGTAGTGCTTCTAATTTGTTGAAGTGCCTTCTGCTTAGTTACCACACAATAGGTGTGAATATGTCAAGCCATCCAGTTTTTCGTACATATTCCATCATCGTATCATGACTATGCCTTTCATCAGAGTAGTGTTCGTCAGTATCATGCATGAATGAGTTGTGAAGAGCGAATTTTATTCCTTTTTCTTGTCGGTTTAACCTCAGAATGCAAAATTAATAAAGCGGAAGGAAATTTGTAAGGCATTGGATGATGGTGGTCCTTCCGCGCAACTGAAATGGAGGGTCTCTACAGATTCTACTCCGCCATCCTCCCAACAAGATTCGCAATACAACGCAGGCTAGATAGTCAACATAGCTGTGTAGATGATGAACACTTCTCCCCTACTCCACCATCACAGGTGCTTGCTCTAATTTGGCACTATTATATGTGGTTGCATGTTGCGTATGATGTCTAGCTTGCATTGCCTCTAACTTTGTTGAATTGCATCTGCTTACTTTACACATAATGCCTGTGAATATGACACGTGTTCCTGTTTCTTGAACATACTATATCTGACCACACCATGTTCTTACATCAGACTAGGGTTCTTGCATATCCCATATCGGTCACTTATGATAAGGCACCTTTAAGTCGCCACTGTGATGTTGGTTATGTCTTGCATATGATTTCTAGCATGTACTGCTTCTAATTTATTGAAACGCCAGACAGTTTGAACTTGGCAGAGTGATATTGGTTGCACCTTTCATATGGTGTCTAGCTTGCAATGCTTCTAATTTATTGAAATGCCTTCTGCTTAGTTACCACATCATAGGTGCGAATATGTCACGCCGTCCTGTTTTTCGTACATATTCCATCCTCGTATCATGTGTTTTCCTTTCATCCAAGTAGTGTCGGATTCCGGGTTCTGGCAAACCCTTGAGGTTCGAACTCTGGGGTGCGCACGAAGATCTCTCTTTCCCTAGCTCACACTCGCAAGAATCTCTAGGCCTAGCTCACCGAATCCAAGGAACAAGTGACACGAGAGTTTATACTGGTTCGGGCCACCGTTGTGGTGTAATACCCTACTCCAGTGTGTGTGGTGGATTGCCTCGTGGGCTGAGGATGAACTAGTACAATGGATGAACGGACTCGTGAGGAGAGGTGTTCTTGAGCTCGATGAGCTAGTGTGTCTAAGGATGGTCTGAATGATCCGTCCCTCGATGAGCTGATCTTGACTACGGTGGTGGCTAGCCCTATTTATAGAGGCCCGGGTCCTCTTCCTAAATATATAGGCGGGAAGGGATCCCACAACGGCCAATTTTGAAGGGAGACAACTAGTACAAGTTATCCTGACAAAAGGTGGTCTTCGCCTGCCAAAGGCTCTGTTGGTGATGCCGCCGCGGGCTCCGCTGTGACCTCCATCCTGCCGTCCTGCTGGTCTTTGTCTTGTTGCACCGATATGTCAACATTTTCCTGATGCCTCGGGACTCCTCGCCTGCGCCCGCCAATTTAGCACCAAATAGGAAACTGGCACCCTGCGCCTGCTGGCGCCCGCCTGGCCTTGGTCGTTATGGCTCACGTCACGCGGACCTCCCAAGGTGCCCCTTGCATAGATATCTCCGCTCCTCGGGAGCCAGCTTAGCGAGGCCGCCCCAGAAGAGGTCTTGGTGTCGTATGCCTCGCGAGGCTTGGACCCTCATGAGGGTCTTGATTGGTTGCTGGTGAAGATGGGCCGTACCAGGCCGTTGGTGGAGCCACGCCCTGGGCTGCTGGCAGGAAAGTCTGGGTACCCCCGTTCCCAGGACGCCGACAATAGCCCCCGAGCCCAAGGCGCGCTCGGACTTGGCTTCGAGGCGAAGCCAAAGGGAAAGTGCATAGCACCACAGGCCCCAACCGCTTGTGGCCCCGATTGACACATGGTGTTTGATAGGTCGTGGGAGTCTCCGCTTCCCCATGCTGGCTCGACAACTGCCCGACTTGACGAGACCCTGCTGCATGCAGAAGAAAACCATCATTACCTTAGATCATGGAGGCCGGTCCCTCTGGCTATAAATGAGGAGTGCCATGGTCCCCCGACCTCCCCGGCCGCGCTTCCACTCGGCAGAGGTGCTGCCAGAATTCGTCGCGTGGTCAGACAACCCGGCTGGCACATGGCTTCAGCTTCCGTGGTCCTTTGCCGGCGAGCTGCCGGCCACGGGTCCTGGCGGCCTCTGGCTGCAGGCCGACGGCTGCTGCAGCAAGGCTTCATGGGTCGCGGTGGAGGTCTCCATCAGGGGCAACATAGCCCTAGCCCGCGGCTGGTAGACGTTTTCCCATGCTCGCGGCCTGGGTAGGCGATGCACCCTCCACTTCAAGTAAGACGGAGCCGCGATCCTCTTTGTGACGGTGTTCGGGCAAGATGGTCGCCGTGCCGGGTGCTGCCCTAAAGACAGCGAGGGTGACGGAGTGCTCGGCCTTGGCGATGGTCGTGACAAGGACGAGGGCAGCCTCGCCCCCGACGACGGCCGTTGTTCGTCTGGCAACGACAACTCCTCCTCCAATAAAAGCTCCAACAGTGGCGGCTATGACTCGTCGCCCCGTCACCGGGCTCGCTTCGAGGACGGTGGAGGGTCGTCCTGTCGCCGCGCCCCAGTGAAGCGCGAGGAGGGCTCCGGCTGAGTCCAGGGGGGAGGGGCGATCCTGGTGAGCATCCGCGTCATAGGAGCCGCTTTTGACAGTCTTTTCCTTTCCTCGTGCATATCAAGAAACAAGTATGGGGCCCTGCGAGGGCATGTAATGAACCGCAGTGCTTATGCTGCTTTGTGCTATGTTTATTGTTCATGTGTTGTGTTATGACGTTCGTGCTTCATGTAGAGACAGAGGGGTAACTTAGCTGGATGCGCCCAGGGTAGCTTCCTCTCTCGTGTGGGCGTGCCCTTTGGCACCTGGTGAGCCCTCCCTGTTGCTGGATTGGGAGCCCTTGTCCTCGGGAGGCGTCATAGGGCTGCAGAAATTGTTAAGACGTTCGTCGGGTGCCTTGTCCTTCCTTGCGCGAGGCCTCATGATCATGGCCCAGCGCACCATGTCGCGGTACCCGTGGGGCACGAACTTAGGGGGGTGCGCCAACTGCGAGCTTAATCGAGGGTGCCTCGCGAAGGTCAGGGGAGCCAAAGCTATGGAGCAACAGGGCTTTGGCAAGGCGTGTCCGTGGCTTAGGTTAGCCCAGCGCATGCACACACTTGCCCAGCCCCCGCACGAGGCACGCGAGGGAGAGCGTCGGGCAACTGCCGCCCTCCCTGGTGCAAAACAAAGAACCGAGTGAGGAAGAAGAGAAAAGAAAGGGTTCAACCGAGCAATAGAGAAACGCCAGAACTCCAAATTCCATAAAAAAGGGGGCGCAAACCAACTACAAAAAGCAAATGAACAGCCGCGTCTGGCACCTAGCCTAGTCTTCTCACCAGCGCAGAGCTAAGTGCTGCCACTAGGACATGGGAGGGAGCCCCCGAGGCCCGAGGGTGGCACTCCGAAGACTCCGGGCGTGTACAGCCCCACTCATTATTACGTGCGAGTGTCACGAGAAGAGACCTTCACATGCACTAGGCCTTGCTTCACGGGTAGAACTTCCGGAGGTGCTGGATGTTCCAGGCATTCTGGATGGGGGTCCCGTCCTGCGTCTCCAGGCGTGCGGCACCAGGCCTAGAGAGGCGGGCAATCCTAAATGGGCCCTCCCACATGGGCGACATCTTATGTATCCCTTTCCTGGAGAGCACCCGCCTCGGGACAAGATCGCCCACCTTGAGCATCCTGGATCGGACATTGCAGCAGTGATACTGTCACAGTGCCTGCTGGTACCTTGCCGCTGGTAGCGAGGCTTGGCAGTGGCGTTCCTCCCCCAGCACAAGGTCCATCCCCCACATGGTGTCCTGATGCGTCTCATCAAACGCCAGGACCCGCGCGGAGCGATGCCTGACCTCGTGAAGGAGAACCGCTTCTGCTCCGTAGATTAGGAAGAACAGGGTCTCACCCGTTGGCTTGGTGGCGGTGGTGCCGATGGACCATAGGACAGACTGGAGCTCGTCGTGCTAGCCCCTGCCGCAGGCTTCGAGCTTCTTCTTGAAGGTCCTAGTCTTGAGGCCTCTCAAGACCTCCGCGTTGGCGCGGTCGGCTTGGCCATTTCTCCCGGGGTGTGCTACTGAAGCGTAGCAAATCTGCGTTCCAAGGTTAGCACAATATGTCTTGAAGAGATTGCTAGTGAACTGCGAGCCGTTATCGGTGATGATGCGGTTAGGGACCCCAAACCGGCTCATGAGGCCCTTGATGAACTTAACTGCCGACCCAGCTGGGATGGTGCGTACGGCTTCCACCTCTGCCCACTTGGTGAACTTGTCGATGGCAACGTAGAGTTAGCGGTAGCCCCCAGGCGCTCGACGGAACGGACCCAGGATATCCAGCCCCCAGACCGCGAACGGCCACGTGAGAGGGATAGTCTGGAGGCCCTGGGCCAACTGGTGGATTTGCTGGGCATGGAACTGGCAGGCCTCGCAGCCCCTTACCAGCTCAGCTGCATCGTTGAGTGTCGTGGGCCAATAGAACCCGCTGCAGAAGGCCTTGCCAACTAGGGTGTGCGACGACGAGTGATGCCAGCAGTCCCCGACGTGTATGTCAGCTAGCAGTTCGCTCCCGTGCTTCCTAGAGATGCATCGTGAAGAAAGATCGTTTGGTCGTTTTCTGTACAGCTCACTGTCCTGAATGCAGTACGTCGTAGCTTGCTGGGCCACACGCTCCGCGTCCTCCTCTTTCTCCGGCAGTGTCCCCCGCAGCAGGTATGCCTTGAATTCTTCAGTCCAGCACCCCTCCTAAGTCTCAAGCGCAAGGAGCGGGCGTGCTCCTGAGGTCCGGCCACAGGCGGGAGCTCCTGAGGTTGGTGGTGGGGGGAGCTCCTCCTGAGGCGGCATAGGCTCCGCAGCCGGAGGGGCTGCTGAAGGCTTAAAGAGCCGCTCCCCGAAGACGCCAGGCTCCTGGGGCTGTCTCCTTGATGCCCTCTTGGATATATCATCCGCATCCTTGTTTGTGCCCCGAGGCACATGCTGTAGTTCTAGGCCCAAGAATTGCTTCTCCATTTTGCGTACCTCCATGAGGTATGCCTCCATGTGCTCGTCCTGAGGCTCGTATACTTTGTTGGAGAAGTTGACGAGGAGCTGAGAGTCACCCTTGATGGTGAGGCGCTTCACCCCCAAGGCCGCCGCAGCCTTGAGGCCGGCGATCAAACCTTCATACTCTGCGATGTTGTTGGAGACCTTCTCGCCCTGCTGGAAGCAGAGTTGCACGGCGTAGTAGAGTTTCTCCTGGGTGGGCGAGATGAGCATGGCTCCAGCCCCCGTGCCCTGGCGTGCGAAAGCGCTGTCGAAGTACATGACCAAGCCGTCTGGCGCTTCACTTCCTGGCGAGAGGGATCGGTTCTCGCCTGCTTCAGGTTCCGGAGCGTCGGTCCATTCTGCCACGAAGTCGGTGAGGGGCAGCCCCCTTGATAACCTTGGTTGTGCTGAACTCCAGCTGAAACGCCTGCAGCTCGATGTTCCATTCGACAACTCTTCCCGCTGCGTTGGGGCTCTAGAGCACCCTCTCCAATGGGTAGGCTGAGATGACCTTAATTGGGTGGCCTTGGAAATAATGATGCAGCTTGTGTGAGGCCACCAGGAGCACGAGCAGGAGCTTCTGCGCATGGGGTGTCGCGCCATTGCGTCCCGTAGTACCGTGCTGGCAAAGTAGACCGGGTGCTCGACGAGGGCGAGGGCGTCGGTGGAGCCTCGTGGCCTCTGGGGGTTGTGGCGCCTCCTGAGGTAGGGTGACCATAGGAGCTTGGTTGTCCACCATGGCCTCTGCAGGCCCAGACACGCCGTCTTGCGGGGTCTGATCGTCCGTGGATGTCGTCATGGCTTTAGTGGTGCCGTCCTGGCACCACTTCATCCCGGTTGGAGGTACGGCATTACACGGCGCATCCTTGGCCTGGCGCTCCTCCTGGGCAGCCACCAATACCGTGGTGGCTGAGTGGGGCGTGACGGCCAAGTAGAGCACTAGGGGCTCGAGGGGGCGAGGCGCGACCATCACCGGACGGTTGGTCAAATATCTCTTGAGGTCTGGAAACGCCAGGTCGACCTCTGGGGTCCACTCGAATGGGCCCTTCTTCTTCATCAGCTTGAAGAACGGTAGGGCGCGTTCTCCCAGCTTGGAGATGAAGCGCCCCAACGAGGTCACATAACCCACGAGCTTCTTCATTTCCTCGCGAGTTTGGGGCGGGCTCATGTCTTCTATCACCTTGACCTTCTCCGGATTTTCCTTGATCCCCCTGTGCGATATGAGGAAACCCAGTAGCTTGCCCAAAGGGACGCCGAACACGTACTTCTCTGGATTGAGCCATAGATCCACCTGGCACAGGCTAGCGAAAGTCTCCTCTAAGTCTTGTATGAGGGTCCTCGCCTTCCAAGATTTTACCATGATGTCGTCGACGTAGGCCTCAGCGTTCCTCCTGAGCTGCTGGCCCAGGGCGATGTGCATCAACTGCTGGAAGGTGGCCCCAGCGTTGCGCAGCCCGAACGACATGCAGGTGTAGCAGTATACCTTGCACGGGGTCAGGAAGGCCGTCTTCTCCATGTCCTCCAGTGCCATCTTGATCTGTTGATAACCCGAGAAGGCATCTAGAAAACACAGCAGGTCGCATTCGGCGGTGGAGTCGACGATCTGGTTGATGCGCGGAAGTGGGAACAGGTCTTGAGGGCAGGCTTTGTGTGAGGTTGGTGAAGTTGACGCACATACGTTCCTTCCCACCTTTCTTGGGCACAATGATGGGGTTCGCCAGCCACTCTGGGTACCGGACCTTGCGGATGACACCCGCAGCTTGTAGCTTGCGGGTTTCCTGGATGATGAAGGACCGCTTCTCCGTGGACTGTCGTCGCGCCTTCTACCTCACAGGATGCACATTGGGGCACACCCTTAAGTGATGCTCGATTACTCCCCTTGGGACCCCCACCACCTGCTTGGGCTCCTAGGCGAATACCTCCTTGTTCGCACGCAGGAATATCACTAGTGCCTCTTCTTGGACGGGATCGAGGTTGGCGCCTATGGTGAAAGTGGCTCCCGAGGCCCCATCTTCCTCGAATGGCACTTACTTGGTTTCAGCCCGATCTTGAGTGAACAGCTGCTTCTTTTTTGCTGGCGCGGCCCCCTCAGCCCCCGGGGCGGCTTCATTGGCTGGGCGTGCCGCCGCGACGGCCTTGAAGGCGAGCTTGAGAGTCGTCGAGGCTTCCTTGGTGTCCCCAGTCATGATGAGAACGTTGCTGCTCCCTGGCATCTTCATGAGGTTGTAGGCTGGATGGGTTGCTTCCATGAACTGAACTAGGGCAGGGTACCTGAGGATGACATTGTACGGGAGGCCGATGTGGACGATGTCGATGTCGATCAGCTCGGTGCGGTAGTAGTGGCGGGTACCAAAGGTGACCGGGAGGCGTATATGCCCCAGGGGGCTGGTGGAGCCGGTGCCGACTCCAGAGAAAGGCTTGGTGGGGCGGAGCCGGCCGTATGGTACGTGACGCAAGCCGAAATCTTCCATGGATAGCATGTTGAGGCCGGCTCCTCCATCGATGAGGGTCTTGGTCACAACCACGTTGCAGATGGTGGGTGTGCAGAGCATTGGGAGCGCGCCTGAGCCCGTGGTGATTGCTGGGTGGTCCTCCAAGATGAAGGTGAGGTCGGCCTGGGGCGCCTCCCAACCTGGGGGAGCCCCCTGCTGCACGCGGGCAGCGCCCACCTGGCAGATGAACTGCTTGACATGGTGATCCATGGGTGGTGCCCGCGATCCACCAAGGAGGGCTGCTACGGCATGGGGCGCCTGTACCGCGAAGCGCGCGACGAAGAGATCGCGCAGCTCCTCCCAGGAGGCTACCGATGATCCTGGCAGACTGAGAAGCCAGGCGCGTGGTATGCCGGTCAAGGCCAGGGGGAACCAGTTGGCCATGACCTGACTGTCGCCTCCGGCTTCGAGAACGAACTCCTCGTACGCCTGCAGGAAGGCCGCTGGATCTGCCGCGCCGTCGTAGCGGGGCGGCATCTCTGGCTTGAACTTGCATGGCCACTGCACCTATCGTAGAGTGAGGGTGCATCCGCAGGGGCCCGCCGGCCTAATTGTAGGAGCGGCGCCTGCCATGGGAGCGGGATGAATCAAGCGGAGAGGCGAAGCTTCGGCGCACCCCTACCTGGCGCGATAAATGTCGGATTCCGGGTTCTGGCAAACCCTTGAGGTTCGAAATCTGGGGTGCGCATGAAGATCTCTCTCTCCCTAGCTCACACTCGCAACGATCTCTAGGCCTAGCTCGCCGAACCCAAGGAACAAGTGACACGAGAGTTTATACTGGTTCGGGCCACTGTTGTGGTGTAATACCCTACTCCAGCGTGTGTGGTGGATTGCCTCATGGGCTGAGGATGAACTAGTACAATTGATGAACAGCCTCCTGAGGAGAGGTGTTCTTGAGCTCGATGACCTGGTGTGTTTGAGGATGGTCTGAATGATCCGTCCCTCGATGAGCCGATCCTAACTACAGTGGTGGCTAGACCTATTTATAGAGTCCTGGGTCCTCTTCCCAAATGTTTAGGCAGGAATGGATCCCACAACGGCCAATTTTGAAGGGAGACAACTAGTACAAGTTATGACTGGTCTTCGCCTGCCAAAGGCTCTGGTGGTGACGCCACCGCGGGCTACGCGGTGACCTCTGTCCTGCCGTCCTGCTGGTCTTGATCTTGCTGCACCGATATGGAAACCTTTGCCTGATGCCTCGGGACTCCTCGCCTGCGCCTGCCCCATTAGCACCAAAGATGAAACTGGCACCCTACGCCCGATGGCGCCCGCCTGGCCTTGGTTGTCATGGCTCACATCACGTGGACCTCGCGTGGTGCCCCTTGCATAGATATCTCCGCTCCTCGGGAGCCAGCCTAGCGAGGCCGCCCCAGAAGAGGTCTTGGTGTCGTCCTCCTCGTGAGGCTTGGCCCCTCGCGAGGGTCTTGAGTGGTTGATGGTGAAGATGGGCCGTACAAGGCCGTTGGTGGAGCCATGCCTGGGCCGCAGGCAGGCAAATCTGGGTACCCCCATTCGGAGGACGCCGACAAGTAGTGTTTGTCAGTATCATCCATGAATGAGTTCTCAAGAGCGAATTTTATTCCTTTTTGTTGTCGGTTTGACTTCACAATGCAAAATCAATACAGCTAAAGGAAATTAGTCCGGCAATGGATGATGGTAGTCCTTCAGAGCAACTCTAACACAGGGTCTCTACAGATTCTACTCCGCCATCCTCCCAACAAGATTCCCAAGACAACACAAGGCTGCACAGTCAACGTAGCTGTGTAGATGATGAGCACATCTCCCCTACTCCACCATCACAGGTGCTTGCTCTAACTTGGCACTATTATATGTGGTTGCATGTTGCGTATGATGTCTAGCTTGTATTGCTTCTAACTTTGTTGAATTGCATATGCTTACTGTCGGTGTCAAAACTGGCGGATCTCGGGTAGGGGGTCCCGTACTGTGCGTCTAAGGCGGATGGTAACAGGAGGCAGGGGACACGATGTTTACCCGGGTTCGGGCCCTCTTGATGGAGGTAATACCCTACGTCCTGCTTGATTGTTCTTGATGATATGAGTATTACAAGAGTTGATCTACCACGAGATCAGAGAGGCTAAACCCTAGAAGCTAGCCTATGGTATGATTGTATGTTGTCCTACGGACTAAAACCCTCCGGTTTATATAGACACCGGAGGGTGCTAGGGTTACACAAGGTCGGTTACAAAGGAGGAGATATACATATCTGTATTGCCTAGCTTGCCTTCCATGCCAAGTAGAGTCCCATCCGGACACGGGACGAAGTCTTCGATCTCGTATCTCCATAGTCCAACAGTCCGGCCAAAGGATATAGTCCATCTGTCCGGAGACCCCCTAATCCAGGACTCCCTCAGTAGCCCCTGAACCAGGCTTCAATTACGATGAGTCTGGCGCGTAGTGTTGTCTTCAGCATTGCAAGGCGAGTTCCTCCTCCAAATACACTACGGAAGAGTTTGAATACAAGGATAGCATCTGACCCTACAAAATAAGCTCCACATACCACCGTAGAGAGAATAAGATTTCCACAAATCTAATCTGCTGACATGTTTTGGCAGCATGACATCACGCCACGGCCCGGTCATTATTTGAACCATAACGCGAGGCGGTTTCCTTGACACGTCTTGTCAAAGCAGAGATCGTGTTCCCCTTATCACGAGATTCTCATTAATACGAACGTGAGTAACCCAACCATACCTGTTGGTATGACTCCTAGATCTTAGGTAAGTCTCAAACGGCCACGAGGAGGACGCCTGATATTCACCCTCTTTATAAAGGGGACAAGGTTTTTTCTTTTTTCCCTCCCGCGCTCAATTGAATCCTTCCCCCGCCTCGAGTTCTAACACCAAAAGCTCAGGTCAGGTGCTTCGGACCTTCAATCATGTCCGGATCCAGCCTTCAAGGCCGATGGATGCCCTCCTCCGTTACGGAGGAGGACATCAAGAAGTTGAGGGAGGCCATATATCTGACCGCCGAAATTTCGCATAGGCTGCCGGCCGGAGGGCAGGTCGTCCCTACTTCCGAACCCAACGAGAGCGTTGTGTTCGTCTCCCACTTCCTCCGAGGACTAGGCCTCACTCTGGATCCCTTCGTTGGGGGTCTTATGTTCTAACGGGCTGGATTTTCATGATCTAGCCCCGGATTCCCTTCTTCACATCTCGTCATTTATTGTCATATGTGAGGCCTTCCTCCGCATTACCCCTCACTTCGGCCTGTGGCTCAAGACCTTCGATGTGAAGCCGAAGACGGTCGAAGGGCAGTAAGCAGTGTGCGGAGGTGCTTTAATAAGCAAAATTGCTGACGCTCCATGGCTAAAGGGTTCCTTTCCAGAGGTGTCCAGATTGTGGCAGCGGGAGTGGTTTTACGTCACAGCTCCCGAAGCGCCAAATGGGTAGCTGCCCCCACCTTTCGCTCGGGCCCCCCACCACAACTGATGTCATGGATCAGCAGGGGGCTGAGTTGGGGTCCAGCCAAGGACGTGCCAATGCTGCAGAGCCGTATCCGAGATCTCTTCGAGGGAGATTTCAGTCTGGTTATGGTAATGCAAGTTATGCTGGTTCGTCAAGTCCAGCCTTGCAAACGCCGCCCCCTCCACATGTGGGAATTCAACTCGGAAGGACCGCGCACTATTCAGCATTTCCTCGGCATGACGCATGAGGAGATGTACAAATCGTTCTTCGGACCCCAAATAGAGTGTCCGGACACCACCGAGGACGTGGGCCTGAGCTGCAACCGCCCCGCTGCCCAAGTAAGTAATCCTATGGCCGAACGCACTGTCCTTTTATTTATCATGATATCATTCTGAAGAATTGCTTTTTGACTAGGACTGGATAACAAAGGCGAAGATGATCCGGTGTTCGGCCCCCCTTCCTGAGGGTTTGGGCAATCCGGTGCTGGAAAAGATGCTCGAGCCAGCACCTTGCCTAGTGCCCTCAAAGGAAGATGAAGGGGGGAATAAAGAGGGCGAAGGCGGGCCTCCTTCGCTACCTATTCCAACCGAGGGAATGAGCGCCTCCGCGAGGGAGGATAACCAAGGGGAAGAATCTGACATCCTCTTTCCCCGGGGAAGGAAGAGGGCTACCTCTGAAGATCCGGAAACTAAGGTTTCCAAACGGGAGAAGAAATCTTAGCCAGAGGGTCCTGCCTCAGATTGTATTCTTGCCGCACAATGTCCGCGCGGGGATCAGCCCTCTACCGAGTTGTAAGTAATTAAAAAGTACTTAATAGTGAATATATCCTTGTCACACCCTAGCTAGTTCATGCATTAGAGTGATTGCATCATGTTTAAATTTCCCAGAAAAATGAAATGGGGATGATATAACCCCCAGCACCCCCCTTGGAACAACTAGGGTTTACTAAAAACTTTTTCAATGAACCTGAAATGCCCTTCTAAAAAGTCCACCCTTTTTGTTTTGGGTTAAACCTTTGACAAAAATGGTGCACACTTTTCTAGGACATCTTAAGGTCATCGGATTAAATCATTACGATTTGAATTTGGGCAATCTAAATCCTATAAATATTTTAAAATGCCCAAATAACCCTGAAAGTATTTTTAGGCTGTTGAGAATATTTTCAAATGTGCCTCTGAATATTTCCAGGTTTTTCCTAAATGAAATAGTATTTTTACTATTTCAAAACATAGAACAGGAATAAATAAAAAGAAAACAGAAAGCAGAAAGAGTAGAGGCTTACCTGACGCCCACCTAGCAGACCCACCTGCCGACCCAGCCCAGCCACCACTCCAGCGAGCTGCTTGGCTTGGCCAGGCAGGCAGGCAGGTGCTCGACGCCGGCACCTGCGCGTGCCACGCAGCTGGCCGCCGCCCCGCTTCCTCCCCTTGCAGCGCTACTGCCCTGGTTCGGTCACACACACCTCCCCCGAGCTCGCAGACACGCCTCTCTCTCCCCAGCTCCTCTCCCTCGCTCTCCCGCACAATGGCCGACGCTGCCGCGCCCGTGCCACCGTGCTAACCGCGTCCGCCGTAGTCCCCGTGCCGCGTCACCGTGTCCACTAGCTCCGCCGGCGTCGACTACGTCGAGCAAGCCGAGCCCCGAGCGCTCGCCCGCTCTGGAGTCGCCGCTGACCCCGTCTCCCCCAACTCCGGTCGCCGAGACCGCCATCGTCACCCCGCTCAGCTCTGGCCTTCCCCGAGCCCGCTTCGACGCTTGCTGCAATCGCCGTGAGCCCAGCTCCGTCCTCCCCCTCTCCATTAACTCCCTCCTACACCGTGTGCAACGCACCACGCTCACCCGAGCACCCACCGCCGCCGAGCTTGTCGCCGACGTGACTCCGGCCACCCACCGGCCACACCTTTGCGACCAACGCACTCACCGCACCCGCATGAGCCCGTAGCACCACTCCACGCGCCTCGCTGTGCCCCATAGCCTCGGTTTTCGACCTCGCCCAAACTCCGGCGACGTTTCCGGCCACCCTAGCTCCACCCACTGCCACAACTCGATGCGGCTTGCTCCCAGCTACGCGTAGAGCCTCTCCGCCACGCAAATGGTCGCTTGTGGGCGTTTTCCAAAGCCCTCCGCCGCGTCTGTCATCATAGGCGTCAAACCGCCGGTGAGTTGACCTCGTTTGACCTTGGGTTTAACTCCCCTGGGTCAATGACAGGTGGGCCCAGAGCCCTGCTAATTTTAGTTTAGCACTAATTAACTTTTAGTTAACCCAATAGGTCACTGACAGATGGGGCCCACCAGTCAGGTTTGACCTGGGCTGGCGCCTTTGACTCGCTGATGTCACAGTGATGCAGTGCTGACGCAGTTAATTATTTTTGGATTTATTCTTATATAGGAAATTCCAGAAAATAGCCAAAACTTCTAAAAATCATAAAAAATCAACCATAGCTCCAAATCAAACAAATTATATATGAAAAATGATCAGAAAAATTCAATATTTCCATCTGTAATGGTTTCATGCATGACAAAACACTTTAACCTTGCTGTTTAGGTGAAACAAGCTAATACACTTATAATACATAAGAACTTAAGCTTCCGTTTGAATCTTTGATTCAAATGGACCCATTTTAACTTGTTTCCCATTGCATTAGGCAGGACACCTCATTTTGCCATGTCATAGCATGCATCATATTGTTGCATATTGCCATGTGTTGATTATTTTCTGTGGTGTCTTTCATGGTAGGTTCTGCCTCCGAGGATATCTCAGAGTATCCAACTGAAGGGCAGTACCCTACTACTACTCCATCAGGCAAGCAGCCCCATTGATCATATCGATACAAACCCATGTTCTCGCTTCTGCTCTCACTTACTGCATTAAGAGAACAACGTTTCAAACTGCCGTGTGCTGCGGTAGTTGAACCCTTATCCTCTGCATGACCTGTCATTGCCACAGTAACTAGATGAAACCCACTAGCATGTGTAGGAGTTGATTGAGCCATGTATGTGTTTCCTACCTTGCTATGCCTGCTATGCTTAGAGTTGTGTCAGGTCAGGTTCATCTGGGCGATGGGCTAGAGTGAAATGATTTCATCTGGGCGATGGGCTAGAGTGAAATGATTATGTCGGTAATGTGAGAGATGTGTTGAACATGATTTGGTAAAGGTATCGATGAGAGGCCATGTAGGAGTACATGGTGGGTTGTTTTATTGAGGCCGTCCCTAAGAACTGAGACCTGTATGTGTGATTTAAGAATCAGCTACTACCATACATTGGGCCCGAAACCAATGGACCCTCTCGGCTTCTTAATCACCCTAGTACTCTGTCCAGGAGTTGCAACTAGTTTCTGGTGTTTGTAGGTTATGTGTTGGCGGTCATGCGTAGCGCTGACCATAGGGGTGGGCTATGATGCGGTAGATACACCGTGGCCGGGTATGCCGGGCGCCCATTTGGCGTCTCGGGACCCTATTCACATCGTTCGGGGCCGTATGTGGAAACCTCGGCCGGACTCCCTACGGATGGAACCTGGATAGGCGATAAACCTGGACTAAAGACTTGAGTGTTTAGGTAGGCCGTGGCCGACACCCTCGTTGGGCTTCCGCTTGAAGGTTGCCGAGTACATGTCGTGTAAACGACGGTAAGTGGTGAGAGGGTGTATGAAGAAGTACACCCCTGTAGGGTTAACATCATCTATTCGAATAGCCGCGTCCGCGGTAAAGGACTACTTGTTGCCTATACAGTTCATAGACAAGTTAATGGTTACTACTAAAAGACTCAAGATAAGTGTGAGTACCGAGGATGGCCCTCTCGTAGGATGACGAGGGAGGATCCCCGGTGGAGTATTGTGTTGGTGATTAGTGGACTCATGTGCGAAAACTATTTTACTAGTGGTGTCTCGTAGGATAGCTTAGCCAAGAGTCAAAGCTGGCTTGCTGCAATAACTCCACCACCTTCTTGAGAATGAGCATGTATAGTAGGTTCTGTTGTAAGACTTGCTGAGTACCTTTGTACTCATGTTGCTTTAATTACTGTTTTCAGACGACAACACTGCCCCCTCCGATGGGTTTTATGTAGACCTCGACGTCGATGAGTAAATTGCCACCCAGGTGGTGATCCTGGCCATGGAGGGCCTATGTAGATAGACAGGCTTCGACAAGCCTCCTTTCTTTCTAGTGTCTGTACTCAGACTATTTGCTTCCGTATGTGCTTGTATGCTTGTATGACTTGAGTGTCCGGTCATGTGACCCCTACCTGTATGAACATGTTATGTATGGCTCTCTGGAGCCTTTAAATAAAGTACTTGAGTTGTAGAGTTTTGTTGTGATGCCATGTTGTATTTGCACATATCGAGCATATTGTGTGTATGATTGAAATGCTTGGTATGTGTGGGATCCGACAATCTAGTTGTTTATCCTTGGCAACCTCTCTTATGGGGAAATGTAGTCTAGTGCTCCTCGAGCCATAGTAGTCTGCTACACCCCGGTTCACCGGAGTCCTGCTAGCCCAGCAGTACTGCTCAGGACACTTGACTGGCCAGCATGTGTTTCACTTCGTTCCTATGTCTGTCCCTTCGGGGAAATGTCACGCGGTGACATCCGGAGTCCTGCCTAGCCTGCTACAGCCCGGGTTCCCCAGAGTCTTGTTAGCCCAGTGCTACAGCCCGGATTCACACGTTGTTGACCGACATGCTTGATGTGATTCATGTATGCCTGTCTCCATAGGTCTGTGCCGCTTTGGATTCTCGACTAGCCATGTCGGCCCGGGTTCTCTGTCATATGGATGCTAGCGACACTATCATATACGTGAGCCAAAAGGCGCAAACGGTCCCGGGCCATGGTAAGGCAACACCCGTGGGGATACCGTGCGTGAGGCCACAATGTGATATGAGGTGTTACCGGCTAGATCGATGTGACTTGGAATCGGGGTCCTGACAGCGTTGGCATCAGAGCCAGACTGCCTGTTGGTTCGTTGAGCCAAACTGGTCGATGTCGAGTCTAGAAATGCTTTAGTTATATGTAGGGGAATTGATTGTGGGAGGGAACGTAAGGCTCTTTTTACTCCTTTACCTTATGCCCTCTGATCTGAGTCATTCTCTTCTCATTCAACGTGGGTTAAGGACTAGGCTCTCTTCTTCTATCAGGTTCACGTTTTACTAATCCGTAGTAGCTTATAGGATTGTTGTTACCAGCCTTAGTACAGTTTCTACTACTTTTAGTATGTTGTCAGTTGAATCAGAACCTTGATATGATGTTGTTGAGTGGTATTGCAAACTGTTGTGGATGTCTCAAATCTTTTTCTGAGCATTTACAGCTGTTATGTTGTCCGATTTTCCCTAGAAAATTCTAATGCCTTTGCATTATTCCGTGCTTTCAGATGGCCACCCGTTCCCAGAACCAAGTGGTTCGTCTAACCCGGTGCCTCGATGTGCCCGGCTACACGGGCATATTGGTTCGAGTGATGGTTGAGTCAGGCTATCGGTGGTATCCGGAATATACCGTCGAGGAGCAGTTCAGAGATTTCAACTAGAGCCAGTACCTTTGTACCGTCAGGATATATCCCTCTTATCCTGGAGCCACTGAGCCCCTTCATTGTTCCTATGGACTTGGGGTCACTATTGAGATGTCCGTGCAGGATGCAGCCTATTCAATGATGACTATCATTCAAGCCAGGACTGCCTTGCTACAGAACACCGATTTCCGTTACATGCCAGCCTCACTTCCTGGAGCACAGGGGTACTATCAGGCTTTGTACTATGACTCTACACATGAGGAGTCACTACTCCGCACCACTGCCGAGATGCTCGAGGATAAGGACCGCAAAAATCGGGCCTTGCGTATGGAGCTTTTCCACACTCGTTCTGATCATTGGGCCACTTTGACTCGGTTTGCACCCGCGGTGCAGGCAGGATACATGGACATGAGGGACCTGTACCCTGTACGGTCTGGATTGCCAGATTGTATGGAGTGGCGCGATGTAGGAGGAATCACCCCTCCTCGTGGTCCCCGTCTGCTACCGCCTGTGGGACCAAGGCCACAACCTAGTCCCTATGGTCCGCATGCTCCGCAGGACCGTCTGTTCCCAGATGATCATGTTCCACTTCCAGGCTTTGGTTGTGACTTTTATGAGGATTACTACAGAGCCGTCTGAGCTAGTAGTAGTTTCTCTAGTATTGTAATAGTTGTATTCTCCACAGTCCTGCGTGACCGTGGGATACGACTTGGTGTGTATCACGCTCCGGAGGTGTAGAAAAATAATGTATAGGAGCTTGGAATGCCTCCGATGAGATGTAATGTTTTTCACCGTAGTTGTACTCTAGCATGGGCTTGTACTAAACTATGTACGGTGTGTATGACCAATGGTATATATATGGCAGTTTCTATATTACCATGTCATGCAATGAACATCTTAGCATTCCATGTTATCCATTACATTCTGCACTTCCTTGCTAAGTTTGTGCCATCCTTGTCTAAACCGTTGTCTTGTTTTTCCTAGGATGGTCAACACCCGCAGCAACCCTGCTGCCCCGGAGCAGGGGGAAGCCAGTGCAGCCATGGGTGAAAATATTCCTCACCCGCCTTCTCTGGCCGAAGTTATGCTGGAGGCGAAAAGAAACAAGCATGAGACTAACCGCTTGCTAGAGCGGATTGAGCAGAACACTGCACGCCATCAGCGAAATGACTTGGTGTCAATCAATGACTTCATCAAGTTGTACCCACCAAAGTTTAATCATTCTGTCGAGCCCCTCGACGCGGATGACTGGCTCCGCAGCATCACACACAAGCTACGTTCTGCTAACGTAGCCGAAGCTGATAAGGTTACCTATGCTGCCTATCACCTCGAAGGCCCTGCTAGCCTTTGGTGGGAAAACTTTGAGGCTATGCGCCCGGTCGGCCAAATCACTACTTGGGCTGAATTCAGTGAGGCTTTCCGTGAGCACCACATCCCGGAAGGTCTCACAGATCGTAAGAGGGAAGAGTTCTACAATTTCACCCAAGGAAGACTGACTATGGATGCATATAGTCGTGAGTTTGGGAATCTGGCATGATATGCTCCTGAAGAGGTATCCACCGACGCTAAGAAGCAGGCAAGGTTCCACAAGGGACTTAGCCCTGAGCTTCGCCGTGATCTTCGTCTGCACGAGTGCACCTCCTTTCAGAAGTTGGTCAATAAAGCCATCAGTGCTGAGACAGGCCAGTCTGACTATGACGCTTCACACAAGCACTCTCGTGATTTTGGTTCTTCATCCGGCTCTGGATCTCAGAAGCGCCGGGTGTGGATTCCAAGCACGGCACTGCCACCCAGGTTCATTCTGAGGCCATCCTTTGAGGCGCCTCGGCCCAACCAGTAGTTTGCACCGTCTAAGACCTATGGTGGCCCCGCTGTTAATGCTGCTCCACGCCCCAATGTTGTGATATGTTTCAAGTGTGGAGAGCCGGGTCACTACAGTCGAGAGTGTCCCCAGAATAACAACCCCAATCAGTCTGGAAAGTTCATTGGCCGTGGTAAGCCAGCGGGAAAGACCTTCTACGCCAAGCCAGCCACCACTGCACGTGGCCATGTTAACTATGTCTCGGATGAGGAGGCTCATGAGGATCCTAACGTCGTCCTTGGTGCGCTCCTTGTTAATTGCCATCCAGCATCTGTTCTTTTCGACACTGGAGCATCTCATTCATTCATATCTGAGAGCTATGCTCGATTGCATAACACGACATTCTGTGACATGCCCACTACCATGGAAATTCAAACCCCTGGCTCTAGATGGCAAACTTCTAGAGTAAGCCATGGGAATGAATTTTTTGTCGATAGACTTGTCTTCCTTGCATCCTTAATAGCTCTCAAGTCCTCGAACATAAACATCATCTTGGGTATGGACTGGATGTCAGCTCATTATGCTAAGATTGATTGTGCCACTAGAACCGTTCAACTTACTCACCCATTGGGCAAGACAGTCAATGTCTTAACTCGAGTGGCCAAGCACCAGCTTTACTCCCTAAATGCCAACCCCTTCTAGACCTTGAAGATATTCCGATAGTTCGAGACTTTCCGGATGTCTTTCCAGAAGAACTTCCAGGTGTTCCACCTGACAACGATGTCGAGTTTGTGATAGACCTTGTTCCAGGAACCGTTCCAATTTCTAGGAGACCCTATAAGATGGCACCCTTAGAACTAGCTGAGCTTAAGAACCAACTCGATGAGTCCTTGAAAAAGGGTTTCATCCGTCCTAGTTCCTCTCCTTGGGCTTGCCCCGTCCTCTTCGTCAAGAACAAGGATGGAACGGATCGGATGGTCGTAGATTACCGACCTGTCAACTTGGTCACTATCAAGAACAAGTATCCGCTTCCCAGGATCAACGATCTGTATGACCAGCTCGCTGGATCCTTAGTATTTTCCAAGATGGATTTGAGGTTGGGATACCATCAAATCAAAATTAGAAACGGGGACATTCCCAAAACAGCCTTTATTACTCGTTATGGCCAATACGAGTACACCGTCATGTCTTTCGGTTTAACCAATGCCCCAGCCACCTTCTCTTTGTTAATGAACTCAGTCTTCATGGAGTATTTGGATAAATTCATCGTGGTATACCTCGATGATATAATCATCTACTCCAAGAGTGAGGAGGAACATGCCGAACATCTAAGGCTGGTATTGACGAAACTTCGAGAGCATCGTCTTTATCCCAAATTCTCCAAGTGTGAATTTTGGTTGCCAGAAGTGACCTATCTAGGCCATGTAATCTCTGGTAAGGGTATTGCTGTCAATCCCGAGCGAGTTCAAGCCATCCTTGATTGGACTCCACCTGAAACGGTCAAGCAAGTTCGGAGCTTCCTTGGCTTAGCGAGCTATTGCCGCCGCTTCATCGAGAATTTCTCCAAGGTTGCTAAACCCCTAACTGAACTCCTCAAGAAAGATAAAAAGTTCGAGTGGACCCCACAATGCGAGTTCAGCTTTCAGGAACTGAAAAGATGCTTGACATCTGCTCCCGTACTGGTACCACCAGATATCTCCAAGGACTTTATTATCTATTGCGACGCCTCGCGACAAGGACTAGGTTGCATACTCATGCAAGATCGTCAGGTAATTGCCTATGCTTCATGGCAATTACACCCACATGAGGAAAATTATCCCACACATGATCTAGAGCTTGCAGATGTAGTCCATGCACTCAAAACTTGGCGACATTACCTTCTCGGTAATCGTTGCGAGATCTTCACCGATCACCAAAGTTTGAAATATATCTTCACCCAACCGGATTTGAATCTCAGGCAAAGACGTTGGGTCGAGTTGATCTCGGATTACGACTTAGGAATAACTTACACCCTGGGCAAAGCCAATGTCATGGCTGATGCGCTAAGTCATAAATCTTATTGTAACAACCTGATGTTACAACAAAGTCAACCACTTCACCACGAGGAATTTAGTAAGCTTAACCTTCACATTGTTCCTCAAGGATTCCTATCCACCCTGGTGGCGAAACCTACCCTTACGGATCAGATCATCAAGGCACAGAAGGTAGATCCGGGAATCTCCCGTATTAAGAGAAACATTAAGAAAGGAGTCGCGAATTGTTTCTCCGTTGATGATCAAGGTGTCGTATACTTTGGAAACCGCTTAGTGGTTCCCAAAGCACAAAACCTGAGGCGGTTGATTCTTAAGGAAGCTCATGAATCCCCTCTCACCATTCATCCCAGTAGTACTAAAATGTATCAAGACCTACGCCAGAGGTTTTGGTGGACTAGGATGAAGAGAGAAATTGCTCAATACATTGCTAGTTGCGACGTCTGTCATCGTGTTAAAGCAGAGCATCAACGGCCTGCTGGCACCCTTCAACCTTTGGCTATTCCTGAGTGAAAATGGGATAAAATCAGTATGGATTTCATTAATGGGTTTCCCAGGACCAAGAGAGGGAATAATGCCATCTTCGTCGTCATTGACCGTCTTTCCAAAGTAGCACATTTCCTACCTGTTCGTGAGAGTATCACCGCTAGCCAGCTAGCGGACCTATACATCTCCCGAATAGTATTTCTTCATGGTGTCCCATTGGAAATTAACTCAGACCGTGGGAGTCTCTTCACCTCTCGATTTTGGGAAAGTTTCCAAAATGCTATGGGAACTCATCTCTCTTTTAGGACCGCCTTCCACCCTCAATCAAGTGGTCAAGTAGAGCGAGTCAATCAAATTCTGGAGGATATGCTCCGAGCTTTTGTCCTCTCATTTGGAATGGGTTGGGAGAAATGCCTTCCATTCGCGGAGTTTGCTTACAACAATAGTTATCAAGCTAGCTTGGGCAGAGCTCCTTTCGAAGTTCTCTACGGACGAAAATGTCAAACACCTCTTAACTGGTCAGAAACTGGAGAAAGACAACTCTTTGGCCCAGATATGATTCAGGAAGCAGAAGAGCAGGTTCGCATTATTCGTGAGAAATTGAAAACAGCCCAATCTCGTCAAAAGAGCCAATATGATCGTAAACATAAGCTCATGACTTATGACGTCAGCGAGAAGGCTTACCTTCGGGTTACTCCATTAAAGGGAACCCATCGTTTCGGTATCAAAGGCAAATTGGATCCTCGTTACATTGGACCCTTTCGCATTCTTGCCAAACGAGGAGAAGTTGCCTACCAATTGGAACTACCTCCGCATCTTTCTAGAGTTCACGATGTCTTCCACGTTTCTCAACTCGGGCGTTGCCTCGCGGATCCTATCCGTGGAGTGGACCACAAAACGCTTGATCTACAAGATAATCTCTCGTATCGGGAATATCCCGTTCGTATCCTTGATCAAGCCGAGCGTACCACTCGACGCCATGACATCAAGTTTCTCAAGGTTCAATGGTCACACCATTCCGAAAAGGAAGCCACTTGGGAAAGGGAGGATCGTCTTCGACTCGAGTACCCCACTTTCTTCCCAACAGATCCTAAATATCGGGACGAGATTCTTTTGAGTGGGGGTGAGTTGTCACACCCTAGCTAGTTCATGCATTAGAGTGATTGCATCATGTTTAAATTTCCCAGAAAAATGAAATGGGGATGATAGAACCCCCAGCACCCCCCTGGAACAACTAGGGTTTACTAAAAACTTTTTCAATGAACCTGAAATGCCCTTCTAAAAAGTCCACCCATTTTGTTTTGGGTTAAAATCTTTGACAAAAATGGTGCACACTTTTCTAGGACATCTTAAGGTCATTGGATTAAATCATTACTATTTGCATTTGGGCAATTTAAATCCTATAAATATTTTAAAATGCCCAAATAACCCTGAAAGTATTTTTAGGCTGTTGAGAATATTTTCAAATGTGCCTCTGAATATTTCCAGGTTTTTCCTAAATGAAATAGTATTTTTACTATTTCAAAACACAGAACAGGAATAAATAAAAAGAAAACAGAAAGCAGAAAGAGTAGAGGCTTACCTGATGCCCACCTAGCAGGCCCACCTGCCAGCCCAGCCCAGCCACCGCTCCAGCGAGCTGCTTGGCTTGCCCAGGCAGGGAGGTGCTCGACACCGGCACCTGCGCGCGCCACGCAGCTGGCCGCCGCCCTGCTTCCTCCCCTCGCAGTGTTGCTGCCCTGGTTCGGTCACACACCCCTCCCCCGAGCTCGCAGACACGCCTCTCTCTCCCTAGCTCCTCTCCCTCGCTCTCCCGCACCATGGCCGACGCTGCCGTGCCCGCGCCACCGTGCTAACCGCGTCCACTGTCGTCCCCGTCCCGTGTCACCGTGTCCACTAGCTCCGCCGTCGTCGACTACGTCGAGCAGGCCGAGCCCCGAGCGCTCGCCCACTCTGGTGTCGCCGCTGACCCCGTCTCCCCCAACTTCGGCCGCCGAGATCGCCATCGTCGCCCTGCTCAGCTCTGGCCTTCCCCGAGCCCGCTTCGACGCTTGCTGCAATCGTCGTGAGCCCAGCTCCGTCCTCCCCCTCTCCATTAACTCCCTCCTGCACCGTGTGCACCGCACCATGCTCACCCGAGCACCCACTGTCGCCGAGCTCGTCGCCGACGTGACTCCGGCCACCCACCGGCCACACCTTTGCGACCAACGCACTCACCGCACCCGCAGGAGCCCGTAGCACCACTCCACGCGCCTCGCCGTGCCCCGTATCCTCGGGTTTCGACCTCGCCCGAACTCCGGCGACCGCCAAGGTCATCGCCGGCGACGTTTCCGGCCACCCTAGCTCCACCCACTGGCACCACTCGATGCGGCTTGCTCCCAGCTACGCGTAGAGCCTCTCCGCCATGCAAATGGTCGCATGTGGGCGTTTTCCGAAGCCCTCTGCCGTGTCTGTCGTCACCGGCGTCAAACCGCCGGCGAGTTGACCTCGTTTGACCTGGGGTTTAACTCCCCTGGGTCAATGACAGGTGGGCCCAGAGCCCTGCCAATTTTAGTTTAGCACTAATTAACTTTTAGTTAACCCAATAGGTCACTGACAGATGGGGCCCACCAGTCAGGTTTGACCTGGGCTGGTGCCTTTGACTCGCTGACGTCACAGTGACGCAGTGCTAACGTAGTTAATTATTTCTGGATTTATTCTTATATAGGAAATTCCAGAAAATAGCCAAAACTTCTAAAAATCATAGAAAATCAACCATAGCTCCAAATCAAACAAATTATATATGAAAAATGATCAGAAAAATTCAATCTTTCCATCTGTAATGGTTTCATGCATGACAAAACACTTTAACCTTGTTGTTTAGGTGAAACAAGCTAATACACTTATAATACATAAGAACTTAAGCTTCCATTTGAATCTTTGATTCAAATGGACCCATTTCAACTTGTTTCCCATTGCATTAGGCAGGACACCTCATCTTGCCATGTCATAGCATGCATCATATTGTTGCATATTGCCATGTGTTGATTATTTTCTTTGGTGTCTTTCGTGGTAGGTTCGGCCTCCGAGGATATCTCCGAGTATCCAACTGAAGGGCAGTACCCTACTACTCCTCCATCAGGCAAGCAGCCCCATTGATCATATCGATACAATCCCATGTTCTCGCTTCTGCTCTCACTTACTGCATTAAGAAAACAACGTTTCAAACTGCTGTGTGCTGCGGTAGTTGAACCCTTATCCTCTGCATGACCTGTCATTGCCATAGTAACTAGATGAAACCCACTAGCATGTGTAGGAGTTGATTGAGCCATGTATCTGTTTCCTACCTTGCTATGCCTGCTATGCTTAGAGTTGTGTCAGGTCTGGTTCAACTGGGCGATGGGCTAGAGTGAAATGATTATGTCGGTAATGTGAGAGATGTGTTGAACATGATTTGGTAAAGGTATCGATGAGAGGCCTTGTAGGAGTACATGGTGGGTTGTTTCATTGAGGCCGTCCCTAAGAACTGAGATCTGTATGTGTGATTTAACAATCAGCTACTACCATACATTGGGCCTGAAATCAATGGACCCTCTCCGCTTCTTAATCACCCTAGTACTCTGTCCAGGAGTTGCAACTAGTTTCTGGTGTTTGTAGGTTATGATTTGGCGGCCGTGCGTAGTGCTGGCCCTAGGGGTGGGCTATGATGCGGTAGATACACCATGGCCGGTATGCCGGGCGCCCGTTTGGCGTCTCGGGACCCTGTTCACATCGTTCGGGTCCGCATGTGGAAACCTCGGCCGGACTCCCTGCGGATGGAACTTGGATAGGCGATAAACCTGGACTAGAGACTTGAGTGTTTAGGTAGGCCGTGGCCGACACCCTCATTGGGCTTCCGCTTGAAGGTTGCCGAGTACATGTCGTGTAAACGACGGTAAGTGGTGAGAGCATGTATGAATAAGTACACCCCTGCAGGGTTAACATCATCTATTCGAATAGCCGCGTCCGCGGTAAAGGACTACTTGGTTGCCTATACAGTTCATAGACAAGTTAATGGTTACAACTAAAAGACTCAAGATAAGTGTTAGTACCGAGGATGGCCCTCTCGTAGGATGTCGAGGGAGGATCCCCGGTGGAGTATTGTGTTGGTGATTAGTGGACTCGTGTGCAAAAACTATTTTACTAGTGGTGTCTCGTAGGATAGCTTAGCCAAGAGTCAAAGCTGGCTTGCTGCAATAACTCCACCACATTCTTGAGAATGAGCATGTATAGTAGGTTCTGTTGTAAGACTTGCTGAGTACCTTTGTACTCATGTTGCTTTAATTACTGTTTTCAGACAACAACACCGCCCCTCCGATGGGTTTTATGTAGACCTCGACGTCGATGAGTAACTTGCCACCCAGGTGGTGATCCTGGCCATGGAGGGCCCTATGTAGATAGACATGCTTCGACAAGCCTCCTTTCTTTCTAGTGTCTGTACTCAGACTATTTGCTTCCGCATGTGCTTGTATGCTTGTATGACTTGAGTGTCGGGTCATGTGACCCCTACCTGTATGAACATGTTATGTATGGCTCTCTGGAGCCTTTAAATAAAGTACTTGAGTTGTAGAGTTTTGTCGTGATGCCATGTTGTATTTGCACATATCGAGCATATTGTGTGTATGATTGAAATGCTTGGTATGTGTGGGATCCGACAATCTTGTTGTTTATCCTTGGCAGCCTCCCTTATGGGAAAATGTAGTCTAGTGCTCCTCGAGCCATAGTAGTTCGCTACAGCCCGGTTCACCGGAGTCCGGCTAGCCTAGCACTACTGCTCAGGACACTTGACTGGCCGGCATGTGTTTCAGTTCGTTCCTTTGTGTGTCCCTTCGGGGAAATGTCACGCGGTGACATCCGGAGTCTTTCCTAGCCTGCTACAGCCCGGGTTCCCCGGAGTCCTGTTAGCCCAGTGCTACAACCCGGATTCACACGCTGTTGACCGACATGCTCGATTTGATTCATGTATGCCTGTCTCCATAGGTCTGTGCCGCTTTGGGTTCTCGACTAGCCATGTCGGCCCGGGTTCTCTGTCATATGGATGCTAGCGACACTATCATATACGTGAGCCAAAAGGCGCAAACGGTCCCAGGCCATGGTAAGGCGACACCCGTGGGGATACCGTGCGTGAGGCCGCAATGTGATATGAGGTGTTACCGGCTAGATCGATGTGACTTGGAATCGGGGTCCTGACAATCCTTCCTTACTTCCGAAGATAATAACCGATTCTTATAAATTGTAGTCCGGATCGCAGCCCCTCTCTACAGAGTTCATCTTCGGGGGATCTTCTTCCGGAGATGATGGAGAGCGAAACGCCTCCCCGGACTCCCCAGCTCAAGAAGCGGGTGACCTTGAAGTGTCGTTGCGAAGGGTATCTCCGGATCCACTAGGGCCAGAGGATAACCCTTTGGCTGCCCGGAATCCCCAGTATCCGGCTCCTAAGGAGAGCGGCAGTAAGGGTCCGTACAGTGTGCGGTCGGACGCGCTGAAGGATCTTCTGGGGCAAGCTGCCATCTCGGAATCGCATCGTATGCTAATGGGTTCGGTAATTGAAAGGATTTCATCCGCTGAAAGCGGTCTGCATGAAGCTTTTATGAGTCTGCTGAAAGGCTTCGAGGAACATGAAATAATGTATGCTTTTAACAGTACCACATACGTTAGGTATGCCCATGCAGATAGTAGCCCCTGAGACTCTGGTTGTCATCGAGAATGGTGGCAAACAGAGGATCATAGTCCCAGGTAATAACCAGACCGCCTTTATGTGCAGGTGGTTGAAGCTCCGGTGGCTAGCCGGACTGATGGGTTTGCCGAACTAAAGCGGCAACTGGATGCGGCAGATTCCGACATCGTGCTTGTCAACAAGCGGCTTGACGAGGCACATGGTGAGTGATTTTTCTTGTGATCGTCACGTAATAAGAGCAGCATGATGCCAGTATCTTTAATATGTTGTGACTGCAGATGGAGCTGCCACCATGGAGACCCTTCGAGCGGAACTTGCCCGAGCCAAGGAGCAAGCAAGGAGTAGCAATGCGGCCGCTTTAAAGGCGGCCGAAGAGTTAAGGGCCGAACAGGCCGCGCATTGCGAGAGCAAGGAAAAAATAGCCAAGATGGCTGTAGAGTTAAAAGATGCTTCTAACCGTTACCAGCTTCTTGCAGAAGAAAATCGGGCGAAGGCGACGGACCTGGAGAAGGCCCGGGTGGCTGCCAAGGAAGCCCACTCAAAAATTAGAGCGACGAAGGAGGAGCTGAATCAAGCTGCAGATATCGTGTCTGGGAAGCCCTTCTTGTTGCGGACTAAGTTCGGAGATCCGAAGTATGCTTCTCTGGACCGGCTATGGAGTTCTATGGATGCGTACATGGATTTGGCTGTAAGTGCTGCTGATGCCGCCAAGTACTTCAAGGATCAGAAAGGTCCCGAAGTGGAAAAGCTGTTCTGGTCACTGTTTCATGCTCCAGTCCGTCCGCTCCTGCTGAATGAGCGATTGGCCGGGTGGGCCGAGCTCCATAGGTTGTCTGGACTTTCCATGAGGTCCGTTGTGGATCACCTGTGGCCGGGAGGGCCAAGGCCGACTAGCTACTTTAGCTTAGTGCAACAATTCCTTGATGATGTGCCACGCATCGATGCTGTAAAGAGATCGGCGTGCATAGAAGGTGCGCGGATGGCCCTTGCCCGTGTCAAAACATACTGGGCGGAGATGGAGGCCACCACTGTTGTGGCACAGGGTTCGGCCATAGGCCGATTGGCTGCCGACCACTACTTTGAAGAAGTCCTTGAAGGCGCTTGTTCGAGAGAGGCTCAGTGCTCGAAGAATATTATTTTTCAGTGACATGTAGTCCCATTGTACAAACAATGTTTTTCTGAATTAATCAAGGCTGTATTTGTACCTTTGCCCGAAATTACTATGATGCCTCCTGTGTGGCCGTTTATGTATATATGAATATAACCTGAAAGTTTGCAGTCGTTGGCTTCTGCCCCCATGCATATAATGCGGGGGTGTTCGCAAAAGATGCATATTCACACTTGATCCAACGTCTTGGTCCGTTAAGGAGGTGATAGCGTAGCGAACGAGGCAATCGGACTATATTGCTTTAACACTTTCACTTAGCCATAGGAGTTTGACAGTGGGGCTACTATATAGCCCCTGGTACTTCTGCGCTCGTCCGAGTATGGGGCGCGTACGTATATGACCGGGAAACGACCCTTCGTTAATGCGGAGGAATCCCGAAGATTCCAATTAGTCGTCGAGTGGTTGACCAGTCTCTCGCTATATCATGACAGTCAGTTTTCGGCTTTCTCTACTGAGGTGCTCATCCGGATGAACCAGGGCACAATCGCAGTAGTTCTCCCAGTGCTACCTTAGCCGATATAACGGAACATAAGGTAGCAAAACGTGGGAGCCGGGCAAACCCAACATTTGACCAAAGACATGATTTGGAGCTGATGCATATAGGGCCAAACTCGCGACGCCGAACACTCCCTAAGGTGTTTGGTCTTTATAACATATACCGGGCTAAACAACGCCCTTTATAAGAAACCCCATGTGTCCAGGTACTTGCAAAATCCTGGCATGGCCACATGCCAATAACGTCGACATCCTTCTCGGTTGTGTGTAGTATCCGGAGGATGTGAGCAACAGGAGACAGTAAAAAAGGTTTACACAGGGTCCTAATCTAAAAAGAAACCTTTGGGCGGGTCCCTGCTGCACGTCTGTGCCTGTGTCTCCGTTGTGCTGTGTCATGGACGAGTGTAACTCGATTGTCATGTGCAAAAGGAGAGAACTTAGGTGAAAGTTTCCATGCCAAAAAGAAGAATGAATTATCAAAACTCTAGAGAAGCCTAGTTGAGCCGGGCTGGCCTTGATTACACGCGGGAAGCCCCTGGTATTGTTTTATGAGGGTTCGAAAATCAATCTCATGCATGTATGATGGAACGTCGGACTCGTCTAACCGTGTCTGTGGTCTTGACGACCTGCCATTTTTTTGGTTGGTGAGGCCGTCTAGTGTGCGGCTGTTAGAGACGCCGCGTCCTCTTCCGTACGTAAAGAATGGTTGGTATTTCCGCTAACTGTAATGACGCCTCGTGGACCGGGCATCTTGAGCTTGAGAAAAGCATAATGTGGTATTGCGTTAAAACGAGCCAAAGCTGCCCTTCCGAGTAGTGCTTGAAAATCACTTCGGAATGGAGCGATGTGAAAAGTTAACGTTTCACTTTGGAAGTTATCGGGAGAACCGAATACCACCTCTAGTAGTAGAGAGCCTATGCAGTGGGCCTCTTGGCCAGGAATTACTCCCTTGAAGGTAGTATTACTGTGGCTTATTTGTGTCGGGTCTATCCCCATTTTGCGGACTGTGTCCTAATATATCAGATTTAGATCACTGCCGCCGTCCATGAGGACCCTTGTGAAATGGTACCCATTTATTATTGGGTCTAACACCAAGGTCATCAGTCCTTCGCGCCGGATATGTGTATCGTGATCCCTACGATCAAAAGTGATCGGGCAGGCCAACCAGGGGTTCGACCTTGGGGTGACGGGCTCTATGGCGCGTGTGCATCGGAGTGCGTGATTGCTTCTCCTCTTTGTCACATGGATCACGTTTACTGTTTTAACCTCTGGTGGGAACTTCTTCTGTCCTCCGGCGCTTTGCTGGCGAGGTTCATCCTCGTCTTCGCTTGGTGTCTCTTCCCCTTTTTGTTCGGCGTTTAGCTTACCGGCCTGCTTGAAGACCCAACATTCTCTATGGGTATGATTTGTAGGTTTGTGTGGGGTGCCGTGAATTTTGTTTAGGCCAGATTGTCCTTCTCTACTTCCTTTGAAAGGCTTTTTCCACTGACATGGTCGGGAGCCCCTGAATCCGGCGTTTACCACCGTGTTATGTGGGCTACCCTCTTTATTTCGACGCTTGTTTTTGTTGCATCATGATTTACCATTGCCATCCCTGACTTCGGATGTGCTTGGGTCGCTGGTGCTGCTACGGGCCAACCAGCTGTCCTCACCCGCACAAAAGCGTGTCATGAGGCTTATTAGGGCTGCCATTGTTCTCGGTTTTTCTTGGCCGTGGTGTCTGGCAAGCCATTCGTCTCGGACGCTGTGTTTGAAAGCTGCTATGGCTTCGGCATCCGGACAGTCGACAATTTGGGTCTTCTTGGTGAGGAACCTGTTCCAAAGCTTTCGGGCGGACTCTCCGGACTGTTGGATTAAATGACTTAAATCGTCTGCATCCGGAGGTCGGACATAAGTCCCTTAAAAATTGGCCCGAAAAGCGTCCTCGAGCTCCTCCCAGCTTCCAATTGAGTTTTTGGGGAGGCTTTTCAGCCAGTGCCTAGCTGGCCCTTTAAGCTTGAGGGGCAAGTATTTAATGGCATGGAGATCGTCTCCACGAGCCATATGGATGTGGAGGATGAAGTCCTCTATCCAGACACCAGGGTCTGTGGTTCCGTCGTGCGCCTCTATGTTCACCGGTTTGAATCCCTCTGGGAATTCGTGATCCCGCACCTCATCAGTGAAACATAAGGGGTGTGCGGCACCCCTGTATTGGAATGCACCATGGTGTTCGGATGGTTGTAGTATTCGGTGTTGGTTGTGTAGCGTAGCGCGCTTCATAGATCCATAGATAGATCTGGTCGCGCCGGATTTTTGACGCAAGTTCTCACGTAGATCGTGTGTTGACTTATGCGTGACTTTGTTAGCCGCTCTATCCCGTTCACATGGTGGTGGATCCGGCCGGTTGGCCGTATCACTTTTCGGCTGTATGGGCTCTAAGGCCTCACCGTCGAATTCCGGTAATAGCTTGCGCTTTGGATAGCTTTTTGGATGGTAACTTCCACCATACTTTGTTACTTTGTTCCACGTGCTATTGAGTGTATCTTGTGCTACCTTGAGCCTTTGCTTCTGTTACTTCAGGCTTCTCGCTGTGGCAATAAGCCTTCTGCGGAGGTTCTCTTGCTCCAAGTGTGTTTCCGGGATGATGGGTGCATCTTCGTCCGGACTGTTTTCTTCCCTAGACGGGGATTGATGAGGCTTATCTTTGGCGTCATCGTGTTCGAATGTCGGATCCATGCTATGTTTGCAGTTTGCATCTTGATCGTGTTCTGCCACCGGGGTGGTGTAGTTGTCGTCTCTTCCAGAGTCGCGTGGACTATTATTATCGCTGTTTTTGCTGTGGCGGGACTTAGAGCGGCGGCGCTGACGTCGGCGCTTGGGTTGCTTCTTGGAGGGGTCATCCTCCGCTTTCTCATCGCCATTGGCTTCTTTGGGGGTGTCCACCATGTATACATCATGTGATGAAGTAGCGGTCCAGCGCCCTGTGGGCGGTGGTTCCGGTTCGTCTCCTGCATCGTCGTCCATACCGTTGATATCTTCGGAGTCGAAGTCGAGTATGTCGGTTAAGTCATCGACAGTGGCTACTAAGTGGGTGGTGGGTGGGCAACGAATTTCTTCGTCGTTCGCATCCCATTCTAGCCGGACATAGTTCGGCCAGGGTTCTCTTGACAAGGAGAGAGACCTTAATGAATTTAGCACATCTCCGAGAGGTGAGTGCTCAAAGATATCCGCGGAGGTGAACTCCATGATCGGTGCCCCGTCGATTTCGGCAGGCACAGATGTAGGCAGCTCGGAGTCCGTGGCCGGGGATAAATCCAGTGGTTCGGCGACATGGCTCACGTACGGGGTGAAGTCAGTATCCGGCTGTATCGCCACTGAGAGTGCGGCCTCCATGGCGGGGTCCATCCCTCCGCTCTTAATGGCGCGACTTGCTCCGGATTAAAGGCCGGAGTAGCTGCAGATGCGATCTCCTGAACACTGTCCGATGGTAGAGTTACGTCTTGCTCGTCGTGACTGCGCGGCGCGTCCGGCATGGGCTCGAATCCGTCGAAGATCAAGTCTCCGCGGATATCGGCCATGTAGTTCAAGATTCCAAATCTGACCTGATGGCCATGGGCGTAGCTCACAATCTGCTCCAGATGGCCAAGCGAATTGCCCCGTAGTGCAAAGCCGCCGAATATGTAGATCTGTCCGGGGAGGAAAGCCTCACCCTGGACCGCATCGCTGGCGATGATCGAAGGAGCCATCAAGCCTTATGGTGACGACACAGTGGAACTCTCAATGAAAGCACCAATGTTGGTGTCAAAACCGGCGGATCTCGGGTGGCGGGTCCCGACCTGTGCGTCTAAGGCTGATGGTAACAGGAGGCAGGGGACACTATGTTTACCCAGGTTCGGGCCCTCTTGATGGAGGTAATACCCTACGTCCTGCTTGATTGTTCTTGATGATATGAGTATTACAAGAGTTGATCTTCCACGAGATCAGAGAGGCTAAACCCTAGAAGCTAGCCTATGGTATGATTGTATGTTGTCCTACGGACTAAAACCCTCCGGTTTATATAGACACCGGAGGGGGCTAGGGTTACACAAGGTCGGTTACAAAGGAGGAGATATACATATCCGTATTGCCTAGCTTGGCTTCCACGCCAATTAGAGTCCCATCCGGACACGGGACGAAGTCTTCAATCTCGTATCTCCATAGTCCAACAGTCCGTCCAAAGGATATAGTCCGGCTGTCCGGAGACCCCCTAATCCAGGACTCCCTCACTTACTTTACACATAATGCATGTGAATATGACACATGTTCCTGTTTCTAGAACATACGTGTTGATAATGAGCACATCTCCCCTACTCCACCATCACAGGTGCTTGCTCTAACTTGGAACTGTTATATGTGGTTGCGTGTTCCATATGATGTCTAGTTTTTATTGCTTCTGATTTTGTTGAATTGCATCTATGTAGCTTACAACTTATATCTGCAACGATCACTTACCCATAAGACACACTTAACTTGGGAGTGTGATGTAGGTTGCATCTTGCATTGTCTTCTAGCTTGTACTGCTTCTAATTTCTTGAAATGGCACTTACGATGAGACACTTTTTACCTGATAGAGTGATATTGGTTGCATGTTCATATGGTGCCAAGCTTTCATTTCTTCTAATTTTGTTGAAATTCCTTCTGGTTACTTTTTTTCATACATATTCCATCCTCCTATCGTTCATCTGAATATGCACTGTTGTCTTTTTGTATATATTTTATCTTCCTATCGTACGCTTGCCTTACATCAAAGTAGTGTTATTCTGTATCTTGCATCAACCAGTTATGCAGAGCTAATTTTATTCATCTTCTTTTGGTTATGACTTCATAAGGCAATATCAGAAAATAGAAAGGAAAAGAGTAAGTTAGGGGATGTTGGTGGTCCTTCGGACCAACGCAAACGGAGACTTTCTAGATTTTCCACTGCTACTGCTAATGAAGTTGAAGTCCCAAGTCTACATGATGAGTTCATCTCCCGTACTCCACCATCGCAGGTTCTTGCTCTAAGTTGACAGTGTGATAATTGGTTTCATGTTGCATATGTTGTTTAGCCTGTATTTCTTCTATTTTGATTAAATTGCACCTGTTGAGTTTATACGTTATACATGTGTGTATGACATGCCTTTTTGTGTCTAGAATACACCGCATCTATCAATCATACCATGTTCTTACATCAAATTACTGCTGTTGCGTATCCCGCATTAGTCACTCATGATTGGACGCTTTTAACATGGCAGTTTGATAGTGGTTGCATCTTGCATTGATTTCTACATTGTACTGCATCTAATTTTTTCAAATTCCACTTCTGACAAGACACTTTTAACTTGGCAGAGTGATATTGGTTGCATCTTTCATATGGTGTCTAGCTTGGATTACTTCTATTTTATTGAAAATACTCCTGCTTAGTTTACACATCGTAGCTGTGAATATGTCACGCCGTCTTGTTTTTCTTACATATTCCATCCTCATACGGTTGTCTTACATGAAAGTATTGCTTGTATGTATCATGCATCAATGAGTTCTAAAGAGCGATTTTATTCTTTTGTGTTGTGGGTACGACTTGACATGGCAAAGTAAAAGAAGAGCAAGGAAAAGAATATAGTAGGGAATGGTGTTACTCGTCGGGTGAAACGGAAAAGGATCTGCCCTCGAGATTCTGCTGGTAGTTATAGTGCAGTAGAAGGTCCAAGTCCATCGGCTAAATCTACAAACACAGTATCACATACTCCACCAGCTGCAGCATCCGCTTCAACTGTACCAGCATATCAATGAGTTACTCGTTCATTTGCTCCAGAACTGGCCAGTTCCCAAGCTGCCGTCACACCTAACACTACTTCCGAAGCACTGCTAACACAATAGGACTTGGCAAGATCAGATGAACCTCATGAGCATCAACACCAAGACGGTACCTGACCGAGTCAAGTTGCAGTTGCATGCTGCTTTATATGTACTCTCACAGTTTGATGTGCACTAACACTTTCCATATTCGTTGTTGAACTAGCACCACAGCGCAAGCGGAAACAGACATCAGGGACAATGCTTGACAGATTAACAAAATCTAAAGGAGGAAGAATTGAGATCCATTTTGAGGCAGGTTTAAAAAGGCCACATGATGCTACAGAGTCAGCCAAGTTAGTATCAGAGGCAGCCATTGACGGGCCAGAAGTGACCATGGGCCGCGATGATGATGAGTTTAGGACGGGCCGTTGACAGGCCGATTTGACACTAGCCGTACGGGCCTTAACTGAGAATGTTGGGCCTTTAGCTGGGCTGGCCCATTATGGTCTGCAAAATCTTGGGGACCTTTAGCTAGGCCGGCCCATTATGGTCCGCTAAATCTTGTGGGCCTTTAGTTGGGCCAGCCCATTTAATCTTTATAGGCCACTTTTGGGCCGGTCCACGTGTCAACATATCATAGGTGCATCTCGCCCATTGGATGAGTGACACATGTGGCAACGCGAAGCTGACACGTGGTTCCTTCAGCTAATGAGAATTTTACATGTGGAAAATCTGCATTGGTCTTGGCTGCTAGCAGGTGAATGGATCCAAAACCGGACCAGATAGCTTAACGGCGACCCGTTACGGTGGATGCCACGTGTCGGTCACCCTTGACGAAAGCACTTCTATGAAGCGTGATTTATCGTCATGGAAGTGGACACTTCCATGATGATAATTTTGGTAATGCCATGGAACACTTCTACGACAGCACATGTATGACTATCTTGATTCTGTCATAAAAGCATCATGGATGTACATGCATGACAGAAAACATGACCTACTATGACAAACACGTATCATCACGGAAGTGTATTTTTTTGTAGTGATGACAATATCCAGGCAATGATCATTATATAGGCATCACGTCCAACATTAGTAGACCGACTCCTGCCTGCATCTACTACTATTACTCCACACATCGACCGCTATCCAGGATGCATCTAGTGTATTAAGTTCATGGAGAAACGGAGTAATGCAATAAGAGCGATGACATGATGTAGACAAGATCCATTTATGTAGAAATAGACCCCATCTTGTTATCCTTAATAGCAACGATACATACGTGTCGCTTCCCCTTCTGTCACTGGGATCAAGCACCGCAAGATTGAACCCATCACAAAGCACCTCTTCCCATGGCAAGAAAAATCGGTCTAGTTGGCCTAACTAAACCAAAGATTTTAAGAAGAAATATGAGGCTATAAGTAATCATGCATATAAGAGATCAAAAGACTCAAATAACTTTCATGGATAAAAACATATATCTGATCAGAAACTCAAAGTTCATCGGATCCCAACAAACACACTGCAAAAAGAGTTACATAAAATAGATCTCCAAGAGACCATTGTATCTAGCTGCTAACTACGGACCTGTAGGTCTACAAAAGACTATTCACGCATCATCGAAGAGGCACCAATGAGGATGATGAACCCCTCCGTGATGGTGTTTAGATTGGATCTGTGGTTTCTGGAACTTGCGGCGGCTAGAATTGATTTTCGTTGACTCCCTCCTCATAATGGTGGCCGCCGGGATGACTGTGGCACCCCGGCTCAGAGCGACCGCTTTACCCTGCATTGCCAGCCCAGAGACCATGTCTTCTAGCAACACACAACATCTTGGTACAGAAAAACAACCGCTTTATTGATGCTAGCGGATCAGAGTTTATATTACAACAAATGTCGAGGCCAAGCAGCATGCACGGTGCGGCTGAACAATATGTACATTATTTAGTGAACATAAAGGGGCCTCGATCATAACAACTATGCGGCAGCGGAACAACGTCGTAGCGGAAACTCCATAGCATAGGGACACCGATGTGGACACGATCTAGACTCGAGCAGCGCTCCTTTACAACTCAACTTTCCTGAAATCTGGCATGACACGCCAGGTCAGTACATTAAATGTACTTGCAAGCTCACAACAAGCATAATCATAATGACAAATGATATCATGATAATTAACCAGCTATGAATGCAATAATGTTCCAACATGCTGTGATCATGCTCTTGTGATAAACGTCCCTCGGGACCGACTTACCATCCGTGATCGTTCTCGGATCACAAACAAACCACCATTGTGGTCTTGACGAGAGTAACTCGTGATCCTTACGGAGATCACAGCCACGACCAATATTTGGTCTCGAACATCTCGATGGCCTTTCCGCCATCATCAACAGTGCAAATTTCATGACTTAGTGTGCAAGTTTATTAAACGTTGACTCATGGTGGGACCTACTATGAGGCGTCCGTGACTGTGGACTCGGCAATCGACAGATTATACACTCTGCAGAGGTAGCACACTGTACCCACACCATGGAACCCATGGCCTCACACTCCCATTCGGGTGGACCAATGGCATTCCGATGAAACCCTTCCATTGCCATGGCACTCTCCCGGCCACTCTGACCCAATCCCCAACGGGCTAGTCCTGGGTGGCCCCATGTCTACCAAAGACACATCGACCACCGTCGTGGCCAAAACGATCCCACTCGGGGACCCGGTACCATAATCTCAACAATGGGCACACAAGGTTATGCTTGCTTACCGGGCCAGGGTAAGCATGCCCATAACCTTCCCTAGTTGGAGGCACCGACCAGAGGCATGTCAATGGACCGAATCAAGGCCTTCCCACAAAGGCAAATGTGGTTGCACTGGGAAAATCTCGATTCAGCGGCACCATGACCCAGTCAACGATATATTCAAGTTGAGTTATATTCAGGTTCAACTTAAAATGAAAATGACCGGTGTCATAGCATGCCATGAAATGCAATACTACACATGCATCACATATTAACGAAAATGACTGATGTCAACCATATTCACACTAAGCATAAGTATCAACAACTTATATTACTTTCCTGGACAGGGTAACTCCCACTTTAACAATATATTTTGCAGAAAGTATTATTATTTTCTCATCCAAGAAAATAACTTCGATTAATTTCTCCTATGCATAGCAAAAATTTACTATCATCACCACAATCAAATCCTAATTTCTTTACTAACCAAGTTAGGTTCAAACATTCTGTAAATGGCTAAACAAGTACTTAACAGAATATTTTCTAGAAAATTTAACTATTTTATTTATGCAAAAAAATAACTTTAAGTAATTACTCATATGCATAACAAATCATTTTATCATTACCACAAGTAGGCCTTAGCCTTTGTTTAATAACTAAACTAGTTCCAAACATTCTGTAAATCAAGCATAATGACCAACAAATACTTGATAGAATATAAGACAAGCCTCACCCTCTGAAAATAAATTTAAGCACAAGAAGAAAATATCAAGAACTCTTCTGAAAATCACCAGAAATTCTAGACAACTCAGAAAAATCTCATTTTTGGTGAGCTGCTAGATTTCTTTGCAACGAACATAATACAAAAAGAATCAAGTCATTTGGACTTATGGTTGAAGAGTTATAGCTGTTTGAAGCTCTCTGGAAATGGATTGTATTTGAATTTAAATAAAACATACTAGGGGGGTGACGTCGAAGGCGTAAAGCCTCAGGGCGCCACCACTCGTACCGCTTCGCGCACGTACTGAGTGGCTGACTAGCGGGCCCCACTAGTCAGGTGAGAAGGAGGGGAGAAGGAAACAGAGGGGGTCGTGGCTTCGCCGGAGCTCTTGCCGGCGACGAGGGCTCCTTGGCCAAAATGAGAGGGAGGGATTGAGAGAGGGGGTGGAGGCGCACCTGCCCGTACCCGTAGCGTAGCTAGGGGTGGTCAAACGGCGTCGGAACCGACCTCGCAAGCGGAGGCAGAGGGCGGTGGTCGCCGGAGATGAGGAAGACTGCGAGCAGTGGCAACTTCAGGGGCTCTAGGGGGACGGGATGGCTTCACCGGAGAGAGGCGGAGGCCCTGGAAGGATCGCCCTGGCCTGGGAGGGGCTGGAGCTACCGCGACGACCAGAGGGGATCGCCGGCGAGCTCGAGCTCAAGGATGGCGGCCAGCGGCCTGCCCGACCGGGCTACGGTTTCCTGCACGCTTGTGGGGTGTGTGGGAGTGGTGGATGGTGCTCGAGGAGGCTGGGGGCGGCTCCATTTTTAGGCGAGCAGAGTGGGGGGGTTCGGGCTCCGCCGGTGGACACCTGTCCACGGCGCCCGGCGACGAGCGGCGTTAGTGAGAGGGGGAGAAGGCGACGCAGCTCATGCGGCGACTGTTAGCAAACGGGGACGAGCACAGGAACGAGGAGAAGGCGACAAGCACAGTGCGCACCGCACTATTGGGTTGCCGGACCGTGCCCGTGCTCGCTGCAGGGAGCTCTGGCATCGGCGAGCGCCAGGGGGTGTTAATAGCGTTCAGACGAGGATGGTGGCGAAGTTTGGCACGCTCGGGCAGACGAGGGAAGCGAGCACGCGCGAACACAGCGCTCGGCGGCACCTAGAGCGCGCCGATAAGCATGCTGGCATTGTGGACACGCATGGTCACCGCGTGAACTCCTCCCTCAGGCCGACCAATGTCCAAAGATCATGTCTGGCTTGATGTTCATGGTAGTTTTGAGGATTACCACGCTTTGGTTTGGCTCCAGATGCAGTAGAGAAGATTTTACACGCCAGGTAAGTTTTTGATCAGTAACTTTGAGATGTTACTGAGGTCAAATGGTTGGGAGTTGGGGGCTGTGCTTTGGAGGCTAGCCATCATCTACCAAGGTGATGATGCACAAGAAAATTCAGGCACAATGGAGCAAGTAAAATGGTAGTTGATGTAGAAACCACCATTTCTGTCCAGAACAGAAAATATTTTTTGTAGCAAAAATATTCCAAAAAGTGATGAAATATTTTTGCTCGGGAAGGTGCCCTAGGGTTTAAAGAATATTTGGGAATTTTCTCAGATTTTTGTCAGCAAGAAAAATGAGGGTTACTTTGGAGCTCATTGAACTAGCTAGGGTTTTAGAGAGGAAAAATGAATATTTTTCTTTATTCCCAAGATTATTTTGAGGTGGATCAGGAGGGGAATGATGATTAGAGAGGGGAATGATGCACTTGGTTGAATCCAAGGGCACCCAAGTGTTTAAGTCCATATGAAAAGATACAAAAACCCCAACTTTCAAAATAAATCCAAATGAAAATCAGGCAAATAAGAGAGGGCAAAAATCAGGCTGTCACAATGATGAAGATGGTCACTGGTGACGATTTCCCCCTCCGGCAGGGTGTCGGAATAGGGTCTAGATTGGTTTTTCATGGCCATAGAGGCCTGCGGCAGCGGAACTTCTAATCTAGGGTTACCCCCGGGGTTTTGGAATATTTGGGAATTTATTGGGCCAAGAGGCGGTGCGGGAGGCCACCGAGGTGGGCACAACCCACCAGGGCGCGCCTGGGCCCCCAGGCGCGCCCAGGTGTGTTGTGCCCTGACGACCCACAAGTATAGGGGATCAATTGTAGCTCTTTTCGATAAGTAAGAGTGTCGAACCCAACAAGGAGCAGAAGGAAATGACAAGTGGTTTTCAGCAAGATAATGTCTGCAAGTGCTGAAATTGTTAGTAGCAGATTAGCTTGATAGCAAGATAATTTGTAATGAGCAAGTAACGATTGAAGAAAAATATGCCCTAGAGGCAATAATAAAGTTGTTATTTATATTTCCTTATATCATGATAAATGTTTATTATTCATGCTAGAATTGTATTAACCGGAAACTTAGTACATGTGTGAATACATAGACAAACAAAGTGTCACTAGTTTGCCTCTACCTGACTAGCTCGTTGAATCAATGATGGTTATGTTTCCTGACAATAGACATGAGTTGTCATTTGATTAACGGGATCACATCATTAGGGAATGATGTGATTGACTTGACCCATCCATTAGCTTAGCACGATAATCGTTTAGTTTGTTGCTATTGCTTTCTCCATAACTATACATGTTCCTATGACTATGAGATCATGCAACTCCCGGATACCGAAGGAACACTTTGTGTGCTACCAAACGTCACAACGTAACTGGGTGATTATAAAGGTGCTCTACAGGTATCTCTGAGGGTGTTTGTTGAGTTAGCATGGATCTAGATTAGAATTTGTCACTCCGATTGTCGGAGAGGTATCTCTGGGCCCTCTCGGTAATGTACATCACTATAAGCCTTGCAAGCAATGTAGCTAATGAGTTAGTTACAGGGTGTAGCATTACTGAACGAGTAAAGAGACTTGCCGGTAACAAGATTGAACTAGGTATTGAGATACCAGCGATCAAATCTCAGGCAAGTAACATACCGATGACAAAGGGAACAACATATATCGTTATGCGGTTTGACCGATAAAGATCTTCATAGAATATGTAGGAGCCAATATGGGCATCCAGGTCCCGCTATTGGTTATTGACCGGAGACATGTCTCGGTCATGTCTACATAGTTCTCGAACCCGTAGGGTGCGCACGCTTAACGTTCGGTGACGATCGGTATAATGAGTTTATGTGTTTTGATGTACCGAAGGTAGTTCGCAGTCCTGGAGTTGATCACGGACATGATGAGGAGTCTCAAAATGGTCGAGACATAAAGATCGATATATTGGACGACTATGTTTGGACATCGGAAGGGTTCCGAGTGAAGTCCGGGCATATACCGAAGTACCGGGGGGTTAGCGGAACCCCCCAGGGAGTTTAATGGGCCTTATGGGCCTTAGTGGAAAGAGTGGAGGGGCTGCCAGGGCAGGCCGCGCGCCCCTCCCCCTCTGGTCTGAATTGGACTAGGAAGGGGGGCGGCGCCCCCCTTTCCTTCTCCCTCTTTCCTCCTTCCTTCTCCTACTCCTACTACATGGAAAGGGGGGAATCCTTCTCCCAGTGGGAGTAGGACTCCCCATGGGGCGCTCCATAGGAGGGCCGGCCCTCCCCCTCCTCCACTCCTTTATATACGGGGGAGGGGGCACCCCATAGACAAACAAGTTAATCATTGACCTTTTAGCCGTGTGCGGTGCCCCCCTCCACCATAGTCCAGCTCGGTTATATCGTAGCGGTGCTTAGGCGAAGCCCTGTTCCGGTAGCAACATCATCACCGTCATCATGAAGTCGTGTTGACGAAACTCTCCCTCGAAGCTCTACTGGATCGTGAGTTCGCGGGACGTCACCGAGCCGAATGTGTGCAGATCGCGGAGGTGCCGTATCTTTGGTGCTAGGTCCGTCGATCGTGAAGACGTATGACTACATCAACCGCGTTGTCATAATGCTTCCGCTCACGGTCTACGAGGGTACGTATATGATACTCTACCCTCTCATTGCTATGCATCACCATGATCTTGCGTGTGTGTAGGAAAATTTTGAAATTACCGCATTCCCCAATAGTGTCATCCGAGCCAGGTTTATGCATAGATGTTATATGCACGAGTAGAACACAAAGGAGTTGTGGGCGTGGGTATATACATATTGCTTGCCGTCACTAGTTGATTCTTGATTCAGCGGCATTGTTGGACGAAGCGGCCCAGATCGACATTACGCGTACGCTTACGCAAGACTGGTTCTACCGACGTGCTTCGCACACAGGTGGCTAGTGGGTGTTTGTTTCTCCAGCTTTAGTTGAATCAGATTCAATGAATAGGGTTCTTTCTGAAGATCAAAAAGTAATCACTATACCAGATTGTGGTTTTCGATGCATAGGTAAGAACGGTTCTTGCTCAGCCCATAGCAGCCACGTAAAACTTGCAACAACAAAGTAGAGGACGTCTAACTTGTTTTTGCAGGGCATGTTGTGATGTGATATGTTCAAGCCATGATGCTAAATTTTATTGTATGAGATGATCATGTTTTGTAACACAGTTATCGGCAACTGGCAGGAGCCATATGGTTTTCGCTTTACTGTATGAAATGCAATCGCCATGTAATTGCTTTACTTTACCACTAAGCGGTAGCGATAGTCGAAGAAGCAATAGTTGGCGAGATGACAACGATGCTTCGATGGAGATCAAGGTGTCAAGCCGGTGACGATGGTGATCATGACGGTGCTTTGGAGATGGAGATCAAAGGCACAAGATGATGATGGCCATATCATATAACTTATATTGATTGCATGTGATGTTTTTCCTTCATGCATCTTGTTTTGCTTAGTTCGCTGGTAGCATTATAAGATAATGTCTCACTAAATTTCAAGGTATAAGTGTTCTCCCTGAGTATGCACTGTTGCTACAGTTCGTCGTGCCGAGACACTACGTGATGATCGGGTGTGAAAAGCTCTACGTTCACATACAACGGGTGCAAGCCAGTTTTGCACACACGAAATACTCGGGTTAAACTTGATGAGCCTAGTGACGATGTTGTGTACCTAGGGTAGGGCAATAGACCTGATCAAAGCATCCCTCCCAAGGACACTGCCCTACATTCAAACACAATTAAAGGACAGCAAGTTTAAACTGACTGGAATCACTAGAGTGCGTGCCCACTTGACCAACATCTCCATTCGGATATCCCAATTCCATTCGACTAGCATATCATGACTCGAATGTACAAGAAACCACTCGAAGTATAGAAGGCCTAAAGTCACCCCAAGCAGCAATGGTCCAGCATTCACTCCGTAGTATTAATGATCAGTTATATGACTTTAATGCTCGCGTTACCAATAACGTCATGTCTTAACGTACATTCAACCCTGTGTAACATGGGATGGCGGGGGTCCTGGCGCACTCTATATAAGCCGCCCCCTCCTCTGGCACAAGGGTTCGGACCCCCTGTAACTTCATGCATAATCCAATCGACCAAGCCTCAGGGCACCGAGACGTAGGGCTGTTACTTCCACCGTGAAGGGCCTGAACTCGTCCATCTTTCCTGCACAATCTCATCATAGCTAGGATCTTGCCTTTACATTCCCACCCCCTACTTTACTGTCAGACTTAGAACCACGACACCTAGCATATGCAGATATGGCCTCGGAACATTGGAGACCGAAAGGTCGAGCGTGAATCATATAGTAGATATGATCAACATAGTGATGTTCACCATTGAAAACTACTCCATCTCACGTGATGATCGGACATGGTTTACTTGATATGGATCACCTGATCACTTAGATGATTAGAGAGATGTCTATCTAAGTGGAGGTTCTTAAGTAATTTGATCAATTGAACTTTAATTTATCATGAACTTAGTACCTGATAGTATTTTGCATGTCTATGTTGTTGTAGATAGATGGCCCGTGATGTTGTTCCGTTGAATTTTAATGCGTTCCTAGAGAAAGCTAAGTTGAAAGATGATGGTAGCAACTACACGGACTAGGTCCGTAACTTGAGGATTATCCTCATTGCTGCACAGAAGAATTACGTCCTGGAAGCACCGTTAGGTGACAAACCCGCTGTAGGAGCAACGCCAGATGTTATGAACACCTAGCAGAGCAAAGCTGATGACTACTTGATAGTTTAGTGTGCCATGCTTTACGTCTTAGAACTGGGACTTCAACGATGTTTTGAACGTCATGGAGCATATGAGATGTTCCAGGAGTTGAAGTTAATATTTCAAGCAAATGCCCGGTTTGAGAGATATGATGTCTCCAATAAGTTCTACAGCTGCAAGATGGAGGAGAATAGTTCTGTCATTGAACATATACTCAGAATGTCTGGGTACCACAACCACTTGACTCAACTGGGAGTTAATCTTCCTGGTGATAGTATCATTGACAGAGTTCTTCAATCACTGCCACCAAGCTACAAGAGCTTTGTGATGAACTATATTATGCAAGGGATGGATAAGACGATTCCTAAGCTCTTTGCAATGCTAAAGGCTGCGGAGGTAGAAATCTAGAAGGATCATCAAGTGTGGATGGTCCACAAGACCACCAGTTTCAAGAAAAAGGGTAAAGGGAAGAAGGGGAACTTCAAGAAGAACACCAAGCCAGTTGCTGCTCAAGTGAAGAAACCCAAGTCTGGACCTAAGCCAGAGACTGAGTGCTTCTACTTCAAAGGAACTAGTCACTGGAACCGGAACTGCCCCAAGTATTTGGCGGAGAAGAAGGATGGCAAAGCGAAAGGTATATTTGATATACATGTTATTGATGTGTACCTTAGTAATGCTCGCAGTAGTGCCTGGGTATTTGATACTGGTTCAGTTGCTAACATTTGCAACTTGAAACAGGGGCTACGGATTAAGCGAAGATTCTCTAAGGATGAGGTGACGATGCGCGTGGGAAATGGTTCCAAAGTCGATGTGATCGCCATCGGCAGCTACCTCTACATCTACCTTCGGGATTAGTTTTAGACCTAAATAATTGTTATTTGGTGCCAGCGTTGAGCATGAACATTATATCTGGATCTTGTTTTATGCGAGAAGGTTATTCATTTAAATCAGAGAATAATGGTTGTTCTATTTATATGAGTAATATCTTTTATGGTCATGCACCCTTGATGAGTGGTCTATTTTTACTAAATGTTGATAGTAGTGATACACATGTTCATAGTATTGAAGCCAAAAGATGCAGAGTTGATAATGATAGTGCAACTTATTTGTGGGACTACCGTTTAGGTCATATTGGTGTAAAGCGCATGAAGGAACTCCATTCTGATGGACTTCTAGAATCACTTGATTATGAATCACTTGGTAATTGCGAACCATGCCTCATGGGCAAGATGACTAAAACTCCGTTCTCCGGAACAATGGAGCGAGCAACAAAGTTATTAGAGATCATACATACTGATGTATGTGGTCCAATGAACATTGAAGCTCATGGAAGATATCGTTATTTTCTCACCTTCATAGATGATTTGAGTAGATATGGGTATATCTACTTGATGAAACATAAGTCTAAAACATTTGAAAAGTTCAAAGAATTTCAGAGGGAAGTGGAAAGTCATCGTAACAAGAAAATCAAGTTTCTACGATCTGATCGTGGAGGCGAATATTTGAGTTATGAGTTTGGACTTCATTTGAAACAATGAGTTTGGACTTAACGTACATTGAACCCTAAGTAACATGGGATGGCGGGGGTCCTGGCGCACTCTATATAAGCCAACCCCTCCTTCGGCACAAGGGTTCGGACCCCCTGTAACTTCACGCATAATCCAATCGACCAAGCCTCCGGGCACCAAGACGTAGGGATGTTACTTCCACCGCGAAGGGCCTGAACTCGTACATCTTGCGTGCACAATCTCACCGTAGCTAGGATCTTGCCTTTACATTCCTACCCCCTACTTTACTATCATACTTAGAACCACGACAGTTGGCCCCCACCGTGGGGCAGGTGTCTGAGCGACTTTCTGGTGAGGTTGCGATTTCTCCGAGTCCTTTCATCATGGTTTCCAGCTGAGGTTTGGCTGAGGGCTGCGAGATCCATCTCGGCGCGCTCGTCTTCATCGTCGACAACTCTGCTTGGCTTCAGGAAGCTCCTCTCGATGTCGAGGCGCTCCCCGTCCGCGGGGCGACACACTTTCGCGCGTGCCTTCACGGCGTCCTTCTGTGGCAACCGTCGACTCAGTATTGGTCGGCCCCCGCGGCATCTTCGCTCCCTGCTGTTTGCCGTCACAAGCGATCCGGTTGGTCACAGCTACAGCGGTGCGTGAAGCATGCAGTGGCGCGTCAGTCGGCCACCCCTCAAGTCGCGGCAATCGAGCCCGATGAATCTCTCTACGGCCTATTCGACCTGTCGACTGGCTCCGTCGAGACCTTGTCCGAGTGCGACAGCAGCGACCCCGCGACAGAGGTCCTGATGGTTGACACGCCTTGCAGTCCGTCTGGCATGCGTCGCAATAGTGGCGATGACGGCGCCGGCGATCCATCGCGCGTTCATGAAGAGTACCACCCCGAAACTCTCTCTTCTCAGCAGAGGGAGGAACTTCACCGCCGCAATGTGGAGGCCCTCCACACGCCCATTGTCGGCAAGTCCTCTGAGGCTTGGGCCTTGGAGACGGCGCATTTGGCCACTTTGGCTGAGCGCACCCGACTAGAGAACCTTCAGCGTGCACTCGACGACCGTGCTCGCCGACAGATCCGTGAGTCCAGTCGACGGCAGCGACATCTATTTCCACCTGAACCACATGTATACCGCACTCCGATTCAGAATCTTAGTGCTGCGGCCCGTATAGAAGAATCTATTCAGCCGTCCCAGTCGGAAGCTGGTAGAGGTTTGATGCAGATCAGAGCGCTGCTCCGAGCAGCGGGAGAGCAGAATATTGCAGTGTCTCAGTCGCGTAACAGAATCCATAGCAGATCTGTAGTTGGTGACACCGTTCAGTCGGCTCACAGCCCAAGATCACCTCCACAGCATGAAGGACGAGGGCATTGCCAAGAGCAGTAGTTGGGTCGGAACCATGAGCAGTAGTTGGGTCGGAACCATGAGCAGCACAATCATTGGCTCGACCGTGATGACCGCCGTCGAGTGCCTACAACCCTCCGAGGGGAGAATCATACGTGCCCCGGCATTATGATGATAGGCGCCCGTACAACGAAGAGCAGAGGAGGCCAGTCGACCCAAGAGAACTAGGATTTGATGCAAGGTGCAGTTTGGTATGAGGTTTGGTGGACAGGAATTGAGCACATAGAGAAGGGCAAGACAGAGATCGCCCAACTGGAAGCAGAGTGCATGTTTCTGGTCCGGAGTGTTTTAGCAGAGCCATCAGGGTTGCAAAGATCCCTCCCAACTTCAGGTTGGCGACTGGGGTCAATAAGTTCACTGGTGAATCAAAGCCTGACACCTGGCTTGAGGACTATCGAGTGGCTGTGCAGATCGGTGGAGGAAATGATGAAGTGGTCATGAAGCATCTGCCCCTGATGCTTGAAGGGTCGGCTAGAGCTTGGTTGAATCAGTTGACCCCGAGCAGTATTTTCAGCTGGGAGGAGTTGGCTCAAGTGTTCGTCAGAACGTCCGAGGGCACGTGCAAATGGCCAGTAGGATTGTTAGAATTGCAACATTGTGTGCAAAAACCGAATGAAACTTTGAGGGATTACATCCAGAGGTGGTCCACTTTGCATCACACGGTGAAGAATGTGTCTCAGCACCAAGCAGTTTGTCCCTTCAAGGAGGGTGTTCGGTATGGGAACTCAACCTAAAATTCAGTCAGACAGGAGATATGTCTTTGACCCGAATGATGCAGATAGCCACTCGATACGCAAACGATGAAGAAGAAGACCGGTCCGCAGCGGCAGGAGCAAACCAGTCGGCCAAGACACTGGAGGAGGTAATTTCAATCGGAAGCAGAAGTGCAAAGCAGAACCTGCGGGCCTTGGAGAGGTTGCGGTCGCAACCCAAGGAAAAGCTAAAGGAAAACCTAAAGGGCCCTGGACCCCCAAGGAGGTGAAGGATTCAACCGGGAATTACGTGTTGGATTTTCCATGTCACATTCACATTAAGATAGATGAATAGGGTAATCTAATCTATCCCAAGCATACCACTCGACAGTGCCGAGTCCTTATACAGCAGTTCCGAGAAAAGAAACCCAGTGAAAAAGAGAAGGAATCTAATAAGGATGAGGATAAAGAAGAGGATGATGAAGGATTTCCCAATGTTAATTCCACTTTGGTGATCTTTGCTGACGTCGAAAGCAAAATTCGACTGAAAGTCATCAACAGGGAAGTAAACATGGTCGCTCTGACGATAATGAAGTATCTAAAATGGTCAAAGACTCCTATCACATTCGACCAGTCGGACCACCCGCCGCACATTGCCACCCCTGGGAGGAAAGCGTTGGTGGTCGATCCGGTCATTGGGGGCACCCGATTGGCCAAAGTCTTGATGGATGGTGGCAGCGGATTGAACAATTTGTATGCTAAGACCTTCTGAGGGATGGGCATCCCGATGTCCAAACTCAGCGAGAGCAACATGCGGTTCCACGGAGTTATACCTGGAAAGAAAGCCGATTGAGTCGGCCAGATCACTCTTGATGTGGCTTTTGATGATTCAAAGAATTACCACAAGGAAAAGTTGACATTTGAAGTCGTGGATTTTCACGGTGCCTATCATGCTATCCTGGGCAAAACTGTGTATGCCCCGTTCATGGCTCGACCATGTTATGTGTATCTCAAACTCAAGATGCCTAGCCCTAGGGGCGTGATCACAGTCACTGGTAATTGGTAGTGAGCAGAAGAGTGCTTCTAAAAGGGCTCGAAGATTGCCGATGAACAGATGGCAGCAATAGAAATGGAAGAATACAAGAAGACAATAGATCCGAGTGATTTGTTGAGAGCTAAAAAGCCTGCTTCAGAGTCTGCATTTAAGTCGTCTGGTGAATCAAAGTCAGTTCATATTCACCCGACTGATCCCAATGCTGCTACGACTCATATATCAACAACACTCGATAGCAAATAGGAAGAAGCGCTCATCCAGTTCCTCCATGAGAACTGGGACATCTTTTCATGGAAACCATCTGACATGCTAGGTGTACCCAGAGAACTGGTCGGGCACTATTTGCGAGTCGACCCAAAAGCAAGACCTGTCAAAGAACACCTCCGATGGTCCGTTGTGGAGAAAAGAAAGGCAATTGGCGAGGAAGTGGCTTGGCTTTTGGCGACTGAGTTCATTCGAGAGATTTACCACTCCGAGTGGCTCGCCAATGTCGCCATGGTTCCCAAGAAGGATGATTCACTCTGTATGTGTATTGACTTCAAGCATATTAATCGGGCCTGCCCGAAAGATCACTTCCCTCTCCCTCGCATCGATCAAATAGTCGACTCGACTGCGGGATGTGAGCGGTTGTCCTTTCTGGACGCATACTCCAGGTATCATCAGATCTGATTGTATGGACCCGATGAAATAAAAACATCTTTCATCACCCCATTCGGGTGCTTTTGCTATGTTACCATGCCCTTTGGTCTCAAGAATGCTGGCGCCACATTCATGTGTATGATACAGAAGTGCCTGCTCACTCAAATCAGTCGGAATGTGGAAGCATACATGGATGACATCGTGGTTAAGTCGCGAAAAGGTTCCGACCTGCTGACTAACCTCGCTGAAACCTTTGCCAATTTGAGAAGATATGATATCAAGCTTAACCCGTCAAAGTGTACATTTGGAGTTCCAGGTGGAAAGTTACTCGGTTTTCTTGTTTCCGGACGAGGTATCGATGCAAACCCAGAGAAAGTTGGTGCAATACTCCAAATGAAACGCCCTGTGCGCATACACGACGTTCAGAAGCTTACTGGTTGTTTGGCCGCTTTGAGTCGGTTCATCTCTCATCTCAGTGAAAAGGCATTACCTCTTTACCGATTGATGAAGAAATCTAATAAGTTCGAGCGGACTCCTGAAGCTGACGCAGCGTTTGTAGAGCTCAAAACCCTGCTTTCCACCTAGCCGGTGCTCGCTGCTCCAATCAGCAAAGAGCCTTTACTGCTTTATATTGCAGCCACTGGACAAGTTGTCAGTACAGTACTCATGGTCGAGCGGGAAGAAGAAGGTAAAGCCTATAAGGTTCAGCGCCCAGTGTATTATATTTCCGAAGTCTTAACTCTGTCCAAGAAGAGATATCCAGCTTATCAGAAGCTTGTCTATGGAATTTACTTGACTTCGAAGAAAGTGGCACATTATTTCTCAGATCATTCCATCACAGTCGTCAGCGATGCTCCATTGTCAGAAATTCTGAACAACAGAGATGCAACTGGTTGAGTGGCAAAGTGGGCGACTGAACTCCTTTCGTTGGATATCAAGTTTGAGGCAAACACAGCAATCAAGTCCCAAGCAATAGAAGATTTCCTCATCGAGTGGATTGAACAGCAACAACTGACTCAAGTTCAGTCGGAACATTGGACTATGTTTTTGATGGATCCAAGATGCTAAATGGTTCTGGTGCTAGAGTAGTTCTGGTATCTCCGTGAGGCGACAAACTCAGGTATGTCCTTCAGATTCACTTTGATTCCTCCAACAATGAAGCCGAATATGAAGCACTTCTATACGGGTTGCGAATGGCCATTTCACTCAGCGTCCGTCGCCTAATGGTCTACGGTGACTCGGATTTGGTGGTCAATCAAGTGATGAAAGAGTGGGATGTCAGAAGTCCAGCTATGACTGGTTATTGCAATCCAGTAAGAAAGCTAGAAAAGAAGTTTGAAGGCCTAGAGCTCCACCACATTCCCCGACTGAAGAACCAGGCATCAGATGACCTGGCAAAGATAGGTTCCAAGCGAGAGCCCATTCCCAGCAATGTGTTTTTGGAGCATCTTCACACACCATCAGTTCAAGAGGATCCCTTCACAGAAGAACCCCCACAGCCCAAGAGTTCTATTGATCCGACTGAAGTTGAAGTCCCAGCCGTGGTTGACTTAGTCATGGAGGTTTTTGTCGTCATTCCTGACTAGACAGTACCATATATCGCATACATTCTCAAGAAAGAACTTCCAGAAGACAACGATGAAGCATGACAGATTCACTACAAAAAATAAACATCTGTGACATTTTGGGCCGAACGAAAAAAAATTCTGTCATACTTATGACACTTCTATGACGATAATTGTGACAAAACCCGGTATCATCATAGATGTGGTGGGGTCCTACTTCTATGACAAAAAATTATGACAGAAAATGGGCTTTTCGTCCTGGGCGGGCCGGAGACGCAGCTGCATGACATTGTTTGGGACGTCCATGACGGAAAAAACGTGGTAGAAGCGAGGGCGAGGAAAATATCAGGGTGTTCCCGGTAACAGTGGGTGGTCCGGGCCGTGTGTTGCGCGTTTCTCTCGTACACGCACGCGTGTGGGTGCGAGGCGTTGTGCTCTAACTGTACCCGAGCGATTGCACTGCAGGCCACGCATTACTGAACCCGAGCGATCGATCGATGGCTGTTAACTGAACCCGATCAAGCGATTCCTTTGCTATGGCTACTAACTGAAGCCGATCGATGCTGCCTCTGGCTGAACAGTGAGCGTTGCCGGGGGGTTTGGATGAACAGTTCCCGGTGGGGGTGGATGAACAGGACCCCGTGGTGTTGCCTCTCGATGAACAGTGAGCGTTGCTGGGGGGGGGGTTTGGATGAACAGTTCCCGGTGGGGGTGGATGAACAGGACCGCGTAGTGTTTCCTCTGGATGAAGAGGACCCCGATCGATCGAGCGGTTGGGGCTAGATGAATAGGACCACCCTATGGAGGGCTGGATGAACAGTAGACTGTGGAGGGATGGATGAACAGTAGCCCATGAAGGGGTGGTTGAACAGGAGCCCGTGGAGAGGGCTGTTGAATAGTAGCCGGTGGAGTAGCGCGCGGTGGAGGCTGTAAGAACAGGAGCCCGTGGATGAACAGACGCAGGTGGAGGCTGGAGGAGGTCGACGGTGGATGAACAGTAGCCCGTGGAGTCTGGAGGGGGTCAATAGTGCAGATGAACAGTATCCCGTGGAGTCCCGTTTTGCGTTAAGCCACACCCCTCCCGATGATCAGGACCCCCATTTCGACCATAACGCTCCAACACAAGTATGTTTCCTCCGTTTTGCGGTACGCCACACCCCTCCCGATCAACAGGACCGCCGTTTCGACCGTAGGAGGTCAGTTTCCTCCGTTTTGCGGTATGCCAGACCCCTCCCGATGAACAGGATCCTGGTTCGAACGTGGCTGGTCGAACACAGGGCCGTTTCCTCCGTTCTGCGGTACGCCAGGCCTCGTTTCCATCGGATGTTCCGTCCAAGCCCTCCCGATGAACACGACGACGCATTCCGTTCCGACCCAGCCAGTTGGCTCTCCATGAACACGACAACGACAACATTGTTTCTTCTTTCCGACTTTGCCATGTACATGAGCCCTGGCCATACGTACGCGCGAGTAGGCGTTCGAGACCCCGCCCGTATGTACGTACATGGCCGTATTTACTTTCTTGCACCCTGGCCGTTGTACATATGTGTACATGCTACGTGCGCGCCTCTACATCGACCAGTATGTACGTACACGTTCGCGACCAGAATGACAATGCAACGTACCCTTCGACCAGGTGGGCCCCGACTGTCAGGCACTTCCTTGCATGTGAAGATGTAGCTGGTGGGTCCCGGCAGTCAGGGGGGCGAATCGTTTTTTTGCCCGGACACACTTCCTTGCATGCGAAGATGTAGCTGGTGGGTCCCAACAGTCAGGGGAAATGTTTTTTTCATGAAATACAGTGGCCCGTCCAGTGGGTCCCAGCTGTCAGGTGGAGGAATAATTATTTTGCGCGTAATAAGGGGGCACTTCCTTGCTGCGGCCGTGGACCCAGCTATCAGCCTCTCCACATACAGTACTCTTCCGATGGAAGTCGTTGCTTGACTACGTTGACCACACCGCGCCGAGAGCACCAGGGCGGTGGACGACGGGGAGGCCTAGGAAGGGGACGACGTGGAGCCGGGGAAGACGCGGCAGTGGAAGCCCGCGCGGAGAGGAGTACGAGGGTTCACTGGTTCGGCTGCGGTGTGAGGCTGTTGTCGCCATAGAATAACAGGGGGTGTGGGTGAGTAGAGGGATGGCCTAGCCAACGGTGGGAGTAGTAGGGGGCGGCGAGGCCTCCGCGGCATCGCAGCCGGCCACGGGAGGCAGGAGGACGAGGCATGACCGATGCTTGTTTGGGCGGCTAGAGCAAGAAGACCAGAGGTTGAAGAAGCACTACGGGCGTTGGATGGACATCGTACGGTCAATGGAGTTTGAATCATGCATATTGACTAAGTTAAGAAAGCCCTCTGTCCCCGTCAACTTAGTAGGCCCACAAGTCAGCCTCCCACTATACTGGGTCCTAGCTAGCAGGGGGTATTCATTTTTTTGTGCGTAATAAGGAGGCACTTTCTTGCATGCGAAGATATAGCTGGTGGGTCCAAGCTGTCAGCGGCGGTAACATTTTTTCGTGAAATACAGCGGCCCTTTTGGTGGGTCCCAGATGTCAGGTGGAGGAATCATTATTTTGAGCGTAATAAGGAGGCATTTCCTACATGCGGCCGTGGACCCAACTGTCAGCATCTCCACGCACAGTCCACTTCAGATGCATGTCAGTCATTGACCACGTTGACCAGGCCGCGCCAAGAGCATCAGGGCGCGCGGTGGATGACGGCGAGGCCTAGGAAGGGAACGACATGGAGCCAGGGAAGACTCGGAAGTTCTTTCCCACGCGGAGGGGAGTACGACTGTACGAGGGTTTACTGGTTCGTCTGCCGTTGCCAGAGAATAACAGCAGGTGTGGCTGAGTACAGGGATGGCTAGGCCAGCGACGGGAGTATGGTGGGGCGATGAGGCCTGCGCGGCAGCGCAGCCGGCCGCGGGGAGGAGGGAGCAGGAAGTCCCATTGGCGCTTGTTTAGCGGTTGGAGCAGGAAGAGTAGAGATTGAAGAAGCACGATAGCCGTTGGATGGACATCCAACAGTCACTGCTTGTGCGTCAACCTTTTTTTTAGGAAAGCCTCAAATATGTGGAAAACAGCATACAGCCCATCTTCCATTATTTCTAATAATTTACAGCCCATTTGCTAATTCTTAAGTGTTTTTTGGAGACCATATTCTTTTTGTTAGCATTACAGCCCATATTGTGGCCACGGTTATAAAATTATATGAAATTTTGCATATTTCGGTGCGGTCCGAACTGTTTTTAATCTGGAAATTTCGAGTCACGTTCAAACTGATTTTAAAAATAAATAAATATATATATATATATATCAATATAAAATCCAACAAATTATCCATGCATAAAAATCAATGCAATTTAAAATCTCGAAATGAAAAAAAGAAATTTGAAACTAATTGCCGGTTTGATGTGTTTTCAAAATGTACAACCCATTTCTCATTACTGATAGGCCATTTTCTCGGCCAGCCGAATGAAGCTCTCCTTGTCTTGAAAGATTTGTAGCTGAACAAGCGTGACAAAGCGACTTACTTGGCAAATCACAAGAAAACTGGGTTGTGGCCGTGGACCCAGCTGCGGCTGTGGACCCAGCTGTCAACCTCTCCACGTATAGTAGTCTTCCGATGGAAGTTGGTCGTTGACCACATTGACCATGCCGTGCCGAGAGCACCAAGGAGGTACACGACGGCGAGGCCTAGGAAGGGGACGACGCGGAGCCGGGGAAGACGCAGCAGTGGATGCCCATGTGGAGAGGAGTACGAGGGTTCACTGGTTCAGCTGCGGTGTGAGGCTGCCATCGCCGCAGGGCCTGGCTAGTGGTGGGAGTAGTAGGGGCGGTGAGGCCTCAACGGTAGCATAGCCGGCCACTGGAGGCAGGAGCAGGTGGTCTCGCCGGTGCTGGTTTGGGTGGCTAGTGCAAGAAGAGCAGCGATTGAAGAAGCAGCAGGACCATTCGAGTCAAATCCAACGGTTACTGCTGCTAGAATCGTTTGTTGACTAAGTTGACAAGCCCTGCGTACGCGTCAACTTAGTAGGCCCACAGGTCAGCCTCCCAACCGGTGCGCCCCAGATGTCACTGGGAGGAATCATTTTTTTCGCGTAATAAAAAGGCAGTTGACTGCGTGCAGCCAGCCTAGCGGAGGGAGTAGGCTGGGCCGGGGAAGCCTGCCCGGCATCACAGTGGGCCACAAGAGGAGGGAGCAGGCAGTCCCGCCAGCGCTAGTTTAGGCGGCTGGAGCAAGAAGATCAGAGATTGAAGAAGCACGTCGGCCGTTGGATGGACATCCAACAGTCACTGCTGCTAGAATTGTGTGTTGACTGACAAAGCCTTGCGTAAACAAGTCAGCCTCGAAATTTGTGGCATGTACAGCCCATTTTCTATTTATTTTTATAATTTTTACTCATTTTCTAATTCATATGGAATTTATTGCAGCCCGTTTTCCATTTTTAGAATTGTTGCCCATTTCTGGTCAGTAGGAGGGTTAAACAAATTAACTAAATATGTGGGAAATTTTGAAATTTCGCAATTTTTTGCTGGGGAAAAATATTCTTAATCCAAAAATTAGTAGCCATAGTAAAACAAATTTAAAAATAAATTAGTACTATGTCATGTTAAATCCAATGAAATACTCCCTCCGTCGCAAAATTCCTGTCTTAGATTTGTCTAAATACGGATGTATCAAGTCACGTTTTGGTATTAGAGACATCCATATCTAGACTAATCTAAGACAAGAATTTTGGGACAGAGGGAGTATAAGATATCAGTGAAGAACAAAAACAAAAAAAGAAACTAATATCCCATTTGCTATAATTTTTTGGAATTTTCAACCCCTTTTGATATTACTTTTAACAGACACTGACCATACTCTTTGGCCAGGCCGGAATGCATCCCTCCTCGTCTTGAAATATTTGTAGCCCAGTAAGTTGGAGAAAACAAATAGGCCTAGCTTGGGTATTCTTCAAAAAGAAATACTGGGCTACCTATTTTCCAAAAGAAAAAACTGTTGGGCTAGTCATGTTGTTAGACGGGCCACAGAGACCGCACGACCCAGTTTATAGCCTGCTCCTCCAAATTACTACTAAAAAAAGTTGTGCAATTCTATCGTTAATTGACGATATGTTGAAAATGATGTGAGTTCCAGATATCAGCAGGGTGGATTAGAGTAAAAAAACGAGGCGTTCATCTGAGTAGTAAAAGAGGCGCTTGCGTGTGTTCAGGAGTGGACCTGGTGGGTCCGTACTATCATACTCACAACTACAGTCCTCTCCCGATTCACTATGTTGATAGGGACTGTTTCAAAAAAAACTATGTTGACAGGGTCGGACGGCGGCGCCGCGGCGAGCGCACCAAGGTGGAGGATAAAGTGTTGTCGCCAATGTGCTGGGCTGGGTTGCACATTCTTATTGAAAAATAAAAATGGATCGGGTCTATTTACGACATTTACTATGATTTGCATGGGTCCGCTGGTTGCAGGAAGAAAATGCTGGGAGAAAGAAGACTGGTCGCTATCTTTGCCGAAGAATAATATCGACTGAATGTAACGACGCTATCATAGGAAATAATATCCTCCTGCTAAATCATGAATTTAAAGAACTGGTGCATGAGCATTTAGCTTTATTTATTTATTTTTCTTATTTATGTTTAGGGGACCATGAGCATGTACCTGGGCCTTATTCATGCGAGAGCCTCCCTTCTAGTTAATTATGGGCTTCTGTATTGGGCCTTCATCAATGGGCTGCATGTTATCAACAAGTGGAAAATGTGTTCTGTACGAAAAATAGTATGCACTACGTACGGTACGGGGCACTAAAGGATCGAACCATGCAACGACTTCCAAAACATTGTGTTTGTCGTTCTAACAACACATTTATTCAACCAACAGACAAAATATACTACTGATTGTACATTGAAAACAGCAGCAGCAGCAACCAGGGCTGGGGGTGCAACAGAAGCACTAAGCATGCCAGAAGAGTGAAGACGCAACTCTCTCTTCCAAACCAAACATCAGCCATCATTACAAAAGGGCTACCAAAAAAGAACAAGTGTATGCATCAAACTAAGTAAAGATCCTACTACACCAAGTGTACGCATCTAACTAACTGGCTTAGTTAGACGTTACTATTTATTAAGCTGTGGAAATTGGCTGACGGCTTGAACCAGATGGGTGCCTGATGGGAGAAACTCCAGCCAGTAGGTCAAAGTCTGATACTTGCGACCCTCTCTCCTACTTTGGGCTATAGAGCGTGGCGGCACATATCAGGGTATGGTGCATGCAGAGACGCATGGTATGCTGTGTACACACAGTTTTCCCTGATGAACGAAATCGCGCTGCCATCATGATCCTTGCTGTCGGTTATCTCTTGGTTAATTGGATAATTCAGTCCGACAAATAGAGAGCGTATACCAAGGCTACTTACGAACCTCCGGTCAAAAATTCCTGAAGGCCAAGAGAAGCTGGGATCCTGCTCCAAGACCTTGCAGTGACTGTGATTGTATTCCATGAAACAACACGTCCGGTGCATGCGAACGATCATCAATCGTTCGCCATCGTCTGATCGAGCCAGGAACCACCTGCAACTGCCATGCCGCTTTTCTTTGAAAGGTTCTAGGATTAGGAAGGGTAGGGACACCAGGAGGCCTACAACATCATATCAAGTTGGAGTCAAACAACCCTCAAAAAAAAGTTGGAGTCAAATAAAAAAGGGCTCTTGATGTAGTCAATCTTAAGAACAACATGTTATGAGCATGAATATTTTTTCAGTAAATGTTGACAGTAATATAAGAAAGCCATCATGATATCATAGGAAAGTAACATACTGCTGTAACAACCATTTGTGGCGATGACTGTAGTAGGCCAGCAATACGTCCAACCATAGAAGGAGTCGACAGCGTAAATGAAGTCCTTGTGTTCAATGGCATCAGAGAACCATGGAGGATGTATGATCCTGCGATGGACGTGCAGATTTATCCACTTACCGCAGTGACCTATTAGATAGGCGAGACCACGGTTGAAGAACGCAATTAGCCTGAAGTCTTTATAATTCACAGATCTTGTGGGCACTTGGCAGATTACAACCTTGACCAGATCAAACTTGGTATCATGTTGGCTACTGTAAGATTCTGAGTATTTTGGGCCGCGGTGCCAAAGCGGTGCAGTGTTAATCGAAGAAAGGGGGATCAATCACCGGGTGTAGACTTCCACGAGCATCCAGCTACCGCGGCCACGGCCGTCGACGAGCACCGTCCAAGACGTGTTCATGCCGACCCAGTACATACCATTAATGTAGTTGAGGGTGGCGGGGATCGGATCGCAGTCAAGGGGGTTCATGCTTGCCACCCTACGATCATTATGCTGCGTGACATGCCATTTCTGAAGATCAGGCGGCATCAGCAAGCAAGAAGCTGGCTTAAAAAGCTCCGGCCTGAGGGCTTTGAGTAAACAGTACAGCCCCGACAAGCACGCGGCGAGCGGCATGGTACTGAGATTGTCCACACGCGAAACAATGAGCTTGATTACCTCTGTGGGGAGCGAATTCCAGCCACTCTTTCGGTGAACGCTGCTCGGTTCTGCCATTGTTAGTGCTTGGGTTTCGGACAAGGGGGGGAGGTGCCTTAGCGGGGATGGAAGAGCGGACAAAGATGGAGAAGCGAATATGTGCTGCAGGAAGTGGACAGGTGATGATGACTACAACATGCCACTTGACTTACGAGACACATACCAGCAGCGTAGGGTCATATCGAAGTCAAACAACTTGCGTGAGTGATCACAGTACTGGTCCAATCATTGTTATATCAAAAGTAAACTGTTTGGAGTGAAACATAAGATATTTTTAGTGATATGTATATCAAGAGTAAACTGTTTTCTTTCAAATTTGTGAATATCTATTATTCTACTTTGGATCCGTTGCAACAAACGGACTCATTGTTATAAAGGTTTATCTCTTGCATTCTCCGCAACCAACACCTAGTGTACTTGAAAGTGCTAGTGATCGACTAGAGGGGGGGTGAATAGGCGATTTTTATGAAAGTCTTCAAAACATGGAAGTTTCGAAGACAAACGATAGAAATAAACCTACCATGCAGCAAAAGGTAGACTACACTAAGCAAGCCATAGTCAAGTATTCAATGAAGTGAAAGCACAAAGACTAATAGCAGCTAGGCAGTATAGATCAGGTAGGAAGATAGTGTGAAGCCAATCAGAACAAACAGTTACTCAGTGAAGACAAAAGATAATGCAATCATACAATGACTTCACCAGGGCCAACAATAAGTAAAGGAATGGGAAGGACGAAACCAGTGACTCGTTGAAGACAATGATTTGTTGGACTAGTTCCAGTTGCTGTGACAACTGTACGTCTGGTTAGGGAGGCTGAGATTCAACTCAGAAGACCGCGTCTTCACCTTATTCCCCTTGAGCTAAGGGCACCTAGTCCTCGCCCAATCACTCTGGTAAGTCTTCAAGGTAGAATCCCAAACCTTCACAGACTTCGTTCACCGGCAATCCGCAATGACTCTTGGATGCTCAGAACGCGATGCCTAACCGGCTGGAGGATTCACAGTCCTCAAGTGTAATAAGTCTTCAGATCACACAGACAGGAAGACTTCAGTGATGCCTAACACTCTTTGGCTCTGGGTGGTTAGGGCTTTATCCTCGCAAGGAATTCTCTCTCAAAGGCTTCGAGGTGCGTTGCTCTCAAACGACAAAATCCGTACACTAACTCCGAGGAGCCAACCGTTTATGGTTGTAGGAGGTGGGCTATTTATAGCCACTAGGCAACCCGACCTGATTTGTCCGAAATGACCATTGGTCACTAAGGAACTGACACATGTTGCAACGGTTAGATTTCAAACACACACGGCAACTTTACTTGGGCTACAAGCAAAGATGACTTATCCAACTCTGGATAAGATTGCTCTCATTGTCTTCGCTCGAAGACATAGGATTCTGGTTAAGCATTACTTCAGTCATTCTGACTAGTTCTCTTGGACCCCACTTAACAGTACGGTGGTTCCTATGACTCAACAAAGAAGAAAAAGAACGATGAAACATCTAAGTCTTCGCGCTCCATAGTCTTCACACAATGTCTTCTCTTGTCATAGTCTTCAATGTGAATGTCTTCACATACCACCTTTGACTTCAATGTCTTCATACATTTTTAGGGGTCATCTCTGGTAGGAAAACCGAATCATTGAGGGACTACTACCTGTGTTATCCTGCAATTCTCACAAACACATTAGTCCCTCAACCAGGTTTGTCGTCAATACTCCAAAACCAACTAGGGGTGGCACTAGATGCACTTACAATCTCCCCCTTTTTGTTGATTGATGAAAAACTGGTTGAAGTTTTCAATGGGGATAAAAGTATGTGAAATGTCAAGGATTTAGGTATTGTCTTCATAAGTGGCAAAGGCTCCCCCTGAAGATGTGCATATCAGTAATTTTACTTTTGGAATGCAAATGCACATGGCAGGTTGTTCTTGTGGAGATCCTCTTCAACTTATGACGACAATTCATCATGCATGAAAGGTATGTGAAGATAATGACATGCATAATGAAAAATGGACGTTTGCAGAATGACCTAAGTGCGGAAGTTATCATCGCACATGCGGTATTTATCATCGCATCATAGAATAGCAAATAAGTAGCAGACGACCATCGAGTTTGAGTGTTACAACTCAAAGAAACAATGTATCAAAATGCGAGAGTTGTAAACACTAGGCAAAATATAAAACCACCGCCCATATGGACCCGTTTGAAGACTATCAAACTCATATGCTTCTCCCCCTTTTGTCAGTAAGGACCAAAAAGATTTGAAGACATAGAGTACATACTCGTTCCCATGAGGAGTTGGTGAAGCAGCAGGGTCGTCGGAGTTGGTTGGCGGTGCAGACGAACTCGGTGCAGTGGTGATTCACGCTGAAGGTGGTGAAGTAGCATCGTCTTCATCATCGATGACACGTGCATTCACTGTTGCAGCAGAGGAGGAGAACTCAGAGTCTTGAAGAGATGGAGTACGCCACAGCAAGGTCCTTCTCGGAGGTGTGGAGTCAAACTTGAAGCGTTCAGAGAAACCATCATCTTGAAGATCATCTTCAGAACACATAAGCGTCAGCCCTTTCCATGTACACCGACAAGTTTCATGGGCGACAAAAACATTCTTGGTGGCAAGGTTGCGAATCTTGTTTACGTCCACCAAGAGGCTTTGCATTTGGCGCTTCAGCCAGTCATGATGCTTATCCTGTTTCTGATGAAGGGCAACCATAAGCTCTCGGTCATTGAGGACACAAGATCGCTTCTTGGGCCGTTGTGCAATGGTGCTTTCAGTGGCTTCAGTGAGGGCACGATGAGGTGCATGGGTAGTACCAGCCAGAGGATAAACACGAGAGACTGCTGGGTCGCCTTCAATGTGTTGTGAGAAACTTTGCTTATCAGCATTCTGAAGACTAAGGGGCTCCTTGGCAGGCTCTGGATAGATGGCTTCAACTGACATATCGACGTCAGGCAGAAAAATCCGATGATTACGAGCAGAGGGCTGATAGGTGACAGCTGAGTGTAGTTTGATCAGACACATAATCCATGGGGCGTAAAACTTCAAGTCAAAGAGATCAGATCCTGATGCAGCAAGTTGGCGGATGAAGAAGTCTTGCGCATTGAAGCTTTTGCCGTGAAGAATATGGACGACCAAAGTCTTCATTGCACCTTCCAGCTTTGCATGTGGAGAATGTCCTTTGATGGGCCAGAGACTTCGCCTTATAATGTGATAGATAGTGCGTGGCAGATACTCAAGGTCTTCAACAAAGAACTCCTTAGGATATTCAGCATCTGGAGGCAAAGGATTCATCATGCTAAGCATCTGACTCATGTTGGGTTCAGGCTTGTGAAAAATGCTTTCCATAGCAGCACTATGAAGCTGACAACCTGGAGTGGGCAGGCCAGTGAGCTCAATGATATCAAAGGCTTTGGCTTCGTGATGAACATTGCCTGTCATCCACTCAAGGGCCCAACTCTTCGGATCCCTGTTGTAGCCACGAATATGAAGAGTGGCATAGAATTGGAGCAGCAATTCTTTGTTCCAGTGCTCCTTGTCAGTGACGAACTGCAACAAGCCAGACTCTCTGAAGCAATCCAGCGCTTCTTCCAAACAGGGCAGACCAATTATGGCTTCAGTGTCAAGACACATATGGGGAAAAATGCGACCTTGATTGTATAAGATGCATGAGTAATAACTGCACTGCTGATAGCTCCAGAACCGATCAGAAGATATTCTTGCCTTAGAGTAGGGGTTCTTGGCGCTATTGAAGAAGGTGTTGTGTGCTTTGAAGCCATTGATATTGAATGATCCGGGTGCAGATGCAGTGCCTGGAAACCTAGGCAGCCTTGGCATTGGCTTCTAAACTTGAGGCCTGCGCTTGATGTGATAGTCAAATTGGGGACCAGCAGCAGGTGGAGGAACAAGAAGAGGCCATTTGACAGTGATAAGCTGACCATAGTTGTATGCTTGCTCAATAGTATGTGGCCTTGGTGGCGGAACAGGAGCAGTGGCATCAACAGAGGCGTCAGGATGCATATCTGTTGCGGGTGCATCATTGGCTTCACTTGCTTCTGGCACAGTGTTAGGTGCAGGCTCCACATTGTCTTCAGCCATGACCACGTCATTGGCTTCATTGGTGTTAGTGGTGGCAGCCTCAGGATTCTCAACCTCCACTTGAGGAGCTGGAGGGTCGGGCACTGACACGTTCACTTCAGGAACAACTTCTTCAGTGATGGGGGAAGTAGGGACACGTTCTTTTGCTTGTTTTTCTTCGGCTGATGCAACCAGCTTGTCTTCAGCAACTTTAGCTTCAGACTCGAAGACGTTCACAGTAGGAGTGGCTTCTGGAAACACCTGACGTGCAACAGATTGGTGGTGCACTTCTCCTTCTGAAACACTCGAAAGAGGGACTTGGGGCCTTGGTCCTTTGCAAAGCCTGCGTAACGCTGGCGACGCCTGTGAAGATGGAGTTGGCTGGGCCTCAAAGTCATCCTCTTCTTCTTGCACTGGTGGGTTAACTTGTTGTTGGGGAGTACTAGGGCTTTCTTGTTGTTGTGGGTGATCAGCCCATGATGCATACTGAGCAATTGGCGTCAGAGGATGACCAATGCTGATGAGTTCGCTGCTTGTGAGAACAGGCGATGATACCAAGTTGTGCTTGATCTGAGGAAGAACTACATCACCTTCAACATTGTCATGGTGACCAATGTCTTCAGCAGCGGTGGGGTCAACTACTGGAAAGTCTTCAGCTTCAGGAGCCTCTGTGGAAGCAGGCTAATGAACTATCATCCTTCGTTCTTGATGCGAAGAGTTAGGACGAGCAACCGAGATGGGCTTGACAACAAGGGGCTCTGTGGGAGCAGCCCGATCTTTCTAGGTTTTGCGCTTCTTCTTGGAGGGAGCGACATCAGAAGCGTCAGGATTTTTCCTCTTTCTGGCTTCAGCCTCGGCAGCCCTTGTCTTCTTCAGTTTTGAAGCGGTGGACGTGACCTTTGGCTTCAAGCCGGACATGCTGCTTGGGAAGACAATGCGAGGTTCGTCCTGCCTTGAAGGTGCAGATTTGTCAGTCGATGGCTTCTTCTTCTTCTTTGCAGCCATTCTGGGGTCGATGCCAGGACGCCCAAGAGCCTTGCGCTTCTTAGCTTCATTGTAGGCTTGCACGCACTTGTCAGCCAGACTCTTCATGCGCTCACGAGAGCCTTTAGCTTCTTGTCGTTTCTTGAGAAAGGCTTCCTTGAGCTCGTGCCGCATAACCTTGAAGTTTTTGACATGTTGCACGCTGAGCTTTGCCATGTTCTTCTTGAACTAAGCTTTCTCATAGTCGATCTTTTGCTTCAGTTCAATGATGCGCTGAGCTAGAGCTAGCTCAGAAGCAATGGCGCCGGTGAAAGAGACGCTGAGGCCAATTGGAAGTTGCACATCGTCAAAGCTGAGATTGGGGTTTTCAAACCACTCATCAATGAAGTTGTGGATGATTGCCACGTCAAAGAGAGGAAAATCATTGAAGATTTCTGCTTCTTCCTTGGTCTTAATCAGTTGCTCAAGAGCGTCATCTGCAAGATCTTCATCACTGGACAGGTCAATGTGTTCGTCTCGCAGAATGGCAGCAGGGGTCAATGCCTGATCAGTATTCTTTTTCATCTCCGTCTTCTTGGAGATACGTGATAGATCTTCAGACTGCACACTGTCTTTAGGAGGTGCAGTAGCCAGTGGTTTCACACGTGAAGCTTTTGGAGGAGCAGCTGACTTTGAAGCTCTAGCCTTCTTTTGCTTCTGTGGCTTTGGAGCAGGAGCTGGGGCTTCATCAGTGTCGGCATCATCATCAGAATGATCTACTTTGGCACCTTGAATAGAATTGTGAGTGATAAGACCATCAAGGTTGTAGAAAGGTTCGATGATATTGGGTTCAGCATCGCGTGTGCCGTCAGCCCATGGAGCAGAAGGACCAGGGTTGAAGTCTAGTCCCAATGACTTCTTGTTTTCCTTGGCCGATGCCTTTGCGTGCTGGAAGTTGCGCTTGAAGAGATTATCGTCACGACACTAGAGCAGTGATGATGGGTCGGCATTGTCAGGCTGTGGTCCACGTACCATACAGGGATAGAAACCCTGAGCAATAGCTTCAGCTCTGGTCTTGGGTTGAAGGTTTCGGAAGAGAATGTCACCCCAAGGACTCTTGAGGGCATTCTTCTCAGCATACTCCTGGGTCACAAACTTGTATTTGAACCATTATTCGGCCCAATATCTTCGAATCCATTGGATTCGTGTCTTGCGCTGATTGTAATCCTCTTCTGGATCTGTCTTGTACAGCTCTGAGAGGTCATCAGGCAGATCTCTTGATGTTCCCCCTCGACGATGTCTGCCACCCTTCCTTGCTGATTTCTCTGTAGCCATGAACTTCGAACTGAATGACTTCAACATGTTCAAAGGCTTCAAAGGCTTCCGCTTGCTGGTCAAACAGGAACTGGCTTCGGGAGAGTTAATGTGATGCTATAAGAATTCTGCAAACGAATGCAGACTATGAGAACCAAGGGATTCTCCCACGGACATGTACCTGTGACAGGATTAGAGATGCGAGGGAAGGGGAGAGGTTATATGCATTCTCAGAAGATTTTGAAGGTAAATCAGTTTGAAGACATTGACCTCATGGTGCGAAGATATTCACTTATGTGTTTGGAGTTGGTTCCAGATTTGTACGAATCCAGGAATAGGTACAAGAGAGGAATCTAACTCATTATGAAGCTGAAGTGAATATACTAGGCATTATATGAGATATAGACAGGATAGATCTAACATTGAGTAGGCAGAAACCACTTTCGGTGAATAGGATGAATCTCTTAGGATCAACAAGATGGTAAAAAGAGAGTTTTATTTACCACATGATGAAATGCTAGATGGGAAGAGTAGGAGACCAAGCAGTTCAATCCACTGTGCCCTAACTTGGTGACAGAGGACACCTACGGCGGCGGCAGAGAGGACGAAGACCGCGACCGGCGTGAGGACGACGTCGGTGAAGTCGCGGCAGTTAAGCGCTTCGTCGCCAGCGTCGTCGAGAGCTAGCGGTGGCGCTAGGGTTTTGTGCGAGAGTGGAAGAAGGGATAATGACTATGGTGAGGCATGTATTTATAGGGATAGGGACAGCACATTGTTATTACACAGGTGCCCCTGGCGATTCACATCTGAAGGACACGTGGCTATCATGCAACACATCGGAGGTTGTTCCACATTCCCACGCACATCTGGATTGTCGGGTGGTCGTTCCCACTTCTCCGGGTTTCAGGTGAAAGGATTTAGCATTGAAAACGGATTAATGTTTGTCTCTGTGTCTTCTGCTGACAAGGACGCAGAGAAGACATTCGACAGTTTCAATAGAATGCATATGATTTGGACAGATAGAGGTTGAGATAGAGAGCATAGAGAGATTAGGGTCCGATGACATTCACTTAGTTCAAAAGATTCAACAAGGAAGACATAGCTATAAGTGAATGCTGTAGAGGACAGAACACAAATATGTATATATCAGAAGACAATCAAATCAGCATAGTGAAGATAATCATGAAGACAAGTTGAAATTGAAGACAATACACATGTGAAGACATAGCAAATGTAACGCCATGAGTAAAACACTTCAAACAGAAGAATTTGGTGGTGGCGTTACCCACCGTATAGGAAGTATTAGACCTAGACACGGCGCACAATTATCGTGGCGCTCTGAAGTCAAGTTCCACGTTAATATATTCACACTCAGAATGTAAGTCTTCATTGATTGAAGATATACTTTACTTCGTGTGTTGCACATCTATGTCATCAACATGCTTCAGTGTTAGGATGTGTGCCTGATCACAGGACATTTGAGGATTCCAAGATATTTAGCTCACACCGTAACTTGCAAAACCTCTTCTCGTCCAAGGGCTTGGTGAAGATATCTGCCAATTGCTCTTCAGTGTTGACGTCTATGATATCAATATCTTCCTTCATGACATGATCTTTGAGAAAGTGATGACGAATTTCAATGTGCTTTGTCTTCGAGTGCTGAACTGGGTTGTTGGCAATCTTGATGGCGTTTTCGTTGTCGCAGTAGAGTGGCACTTGCTTCAGATGAATGCCATAGTCTTTGAGTGTTTGCTTCATCCATAGAAGCTGGGCGCAGCAAGATCCAGCAGCAATGTATTCAGATTCAGCAGTGGAGAGACATACACAGTTCTGCTTCTTTGAAGACCAACATACAAGTGATCGTCCCAGAAAATGACATGTGCCTGATGTAGACCTGCGATCCAGCTTGTCACCAGCATAATCAGCATCCGAGAATCCAACTAGATCAAACTCTGAGCCCTTTGGATACCATAATCCTAGTGTTGGGGTGTGAGCCAAATATCTGAGAATTCGCTTCACAGCTAAGTGATGCGATTCCTTTGGTGCCGCTTGGAACCGGGCAAACATGCAAACACTAAGCATGATATCTGGCCTAGATGCACATAAATAAATCAAGGAACTAATCATGGAGCAGTATACCTTTTGATCGAACTCTTTACCATTGTCGTCGGGACCTAGATGATGTTTCGTTGTGAAGCCTTTGCAATCTTGCATCCCAAATTTCTTCAGGCAATCTTTGAGGTATTTCTCTTGAGATATAAAGATGTCGTTGCATTGCTGACGTATTTGAAGACCAAGGAAGAACTTCAGCTCACCCATCATGGCCATCTGATATTGCTCTTGCATCATATATCCAAACTCATCAGTGTATTTCTGATTGGTGCAGCCGAAGATAATGACATCCACATATATTTGGCACACAAACAGTTCACCATTATATGTCTTCGTGAAGAGAGTGGGGTCGAGGGAACCGGGTTTGAAGCCTTTGCTCTTCAGGAAGTCTTTGAGTGTGTCATACCAAGCCCGAGGGGCTTGTTTGAGGCCATACAATGCCTTGTTGAGCTTGTACACCATGTCAGGATGTTTTGGATCTTCAAAGCCAGGCGGTTGTGCAACATACACTTCTTCGTCAATCTTGCCATTGAGAAAAGCGCTCTTCACATCCATTTGATGCAGAAGAATGTTATGATGATTTGCATAGGCCAGCAGTATGCATATGGCTTCAAGCCTAGCCACAGGAGCATAAGTTTCATCGAAGTCAATCCCTTCAACTTGAGTGTATCCTTGAGCAACGAGACGAGCTTTGTTTCTAACAACTTGACCATGCTCATCTTGCTTGTTGCGATATATCCATTTAGTGCCTATTATATTGTGCTTACGAGGATCAGGACACTTAACCAGTTCCCATACATTATTCAGTTCAAACTATTGAAGCTCTTCTTGCATAGCTTGAATCCATTCAGGTTCCATGAAGGGTTCATCAACTTTCTTGGGTTCAGATATTGAGACGAATGCGAAGTGCACACAGAAATTTGCTACCTGTGTTGCCCTTGAGCGAGTGAGTGGACCTGGTGCATTGATGCTATCAATTATTCTCTCAATCTGTACTTCATTTGCAACACGAGGATGTACAGGACGAAGATTTTGCTCTTGCTGATCATTTTCATCGTTAGAAGGATTGTCTTCAGGCTGAGCATTGTCTTCAGGTTGATCAGGTGCAGAGATGATAAGTTCCTCTTTAGGCTAAGCTTTAGATGGTATGATTTCTCCAGTTCCCATAAGTTTGATTGATTCACTAGATGGAACTTCATCTAGCACATTTGGCAGGTGCTCTCTTTGCGAGCCATTAGTCTCATCGAACCGCACATCCACAGTTTCAACCACTTTATAGTGAAAGAGGTTGAAGACTCTGTAGGAGTGCGAATCCTTTCCATATCCAAGCATAAAACTTTCATGTGCTTTCGGTGCAAATTTTGAAGTGTGATGTGGATCCTTGATCCAGCACCTGGCACCAAATACTCTGAAGTAACTGACATTTGGCTTCTTGCCAGTAAGGAGCTCATAGGATGTCTTGTTGAGAAGCTTATGAAGATAAACACGGTTGATGATATGGCATGCAGTATCAATGGCTTTAGGCCAGAATTTTCTTGGAGGCTTGTATTCATCGAGCATCGTCCGGGCCATCTCAATAAGTGTTCCGTTCTTGCGTTCGACGACGCCAATCTGCTGTGGCATGTACGGAGCTGAGAATTCATGTGTGATGCCCAAAGTATCAAGATATGTATCTAGCCCAGTGTTCTTGAATTCAGTGCCATTGTCACTTCTGATGTGCTTTATCTTGACGCCATAGTTGTTCATGGCTCGATTGGCGAAGCGTCTGAAGACATCCTGCACTTCAGTCTTGTAGAGGATTATATGCACCCAAGTTTATCTTGAATAATCATCAACAATGACAAAGCCATAGAGACAAGAAGTAGTAGTAAGATTTGAGTAATGAGTGGGACCAAAAAGGTCCATGTGGAGCAGTTCGAAGGGTTGAGTCCTTGTCATGATTGTCTTCGAGGGATGCTTGGCCCTCGTCATCTTTCCTGCTTCACAGGCACCGCATAAGTGATCCTTCTTGAACTTGACGCCCTCGATGCCTATGACATGCTTCTTTCTTGCAAGAGTGTGCAAGTTCCTCATGCCAGCATGCCCTAGCCTTCGATGCCAGAGCCACCATTCTGAAGCTTTTGCTAGAAGACATACTGCAAGTTGTGGTCCTGCTGAGAAATCTACCATGTACAAATCATCTTTCCGATACCCTTCAAAAACTGGAGACTTGTCAGATTCCATTAGAACAAGGCAACGATATTTTCCAAACATCACAATCATGTTTAAATCGCAAAGCATTGAGACAGACATTAAGTTGAAACCAAGGGATTCAACAAGCATGACTTTATCCATGTATTGATACCTTGAGATTGCAACTCTACCTAGACCCAATACCTTGCTTTTACCAGTGTCAGCAAATGTGATGTGACTTTTGTCAGATGGACGTAAGGTTGAGTCCATAAGAAGACTTCGCTTGCCAGTCATGTGATTAGTACACCCACTATCAATAATCCATTCTAAAGCAGCTGGTGTCGTACCCTACAGTGCAGTTAGGGGGATAGGCTTCACGAAGAGAATTGTGAAGCATAAACATTTGACGAGCAAGTGGATTATGAAAGCTTAGATCAAGGTTAGGACTGATAGGGCAAGTAGCAAGCGACTCAAGAACAAAATACATAATAAGACCATTTGGACATTTGATCTCGCGCCCTGCAAGATGTTTAAGGTCACCAGCAATAGCTTCAGACGATTTTGGTTTTCGGCTGGAGACCTTTCCCTGCAAAAAGAGAGTTAAGCTTTCTTAGCCACCCACATCTTCAAGGGTGGCTTCGAAGCAATGAGTCTAAGTGCAGCATCTGAGAACTTTGGCTTTGGGGCCCTAGAAAAAAGTATTGCAGGTGGACAATAGTACTCATAAGAATAAGCAGAGTAGTTCTTGGTCTTATGAATATGGCGGTTTGATGAAATGCGCTCATATTCATAGGCCTGAGTAAGGTTTCCCTGCAAAACATTTGCATTAGTGCGACTCAGGTGAGTCCTCTGTCTGTATGAAGCCTTTGGACCGTATGAAGCCTGTGGCTTGGGGTTTGTCTTCTTCATGTGTGGTGTCATGACGACATTCACAGGAAGATTCTCCAAACATCTTTTCGGCACCCAGACTTTCTTCATAGGCGGCCCATTCCTGCAGTTAGTACCAATATACCTGGCAAACACTTCACCATTCTGATTCTTAAACAGTTTATAGTTTGCATCAAAGGATTCATCAATAACAATGGGATTAGCACAAGTGAAGCCAGATAGGGTGGATGGATCCGCTGAAGGTTCCTTTGCAGCAACCCATGTGGTTTTGGGGTACTGCTCAGGTTTCTAGTAAGATCCATCAGCATTCATTTTCCTTTCGAACCCAACACCCTCTTTCCTAGGGTTTTTGTTCAGGATCTGCCTTTTGAGAACATCACATAATGTCTGATGCCCTTTGAGACTTTTGAACATCCCTGTTTCAAGCAATGTCTTCAACCTAGCATTTCATCAGTAATAGTAGTGGCATCCTCAGCAGAGTGGTTAGTTACCATGTCAGCAGTTGAAAATATTGCAACAGTAGCAGCAGTAAACATTCAGCAACAGAAGTAGCGTTATCACGCTCAATGCATTTAAGACATGGTGGTTCAAATCCTTCCTGAGCAGAACTGATCTGTTTGGCGCGAAGTGACTTGTTTTCCTTTTGAAGATCTTCATGAGCCGCTCTCAATTTCTCAAGATCTTGCTTCCTTTGAAAATAATCATAGGAAAGCTTTTCATGAGTTGTTGAGAGCGTTTCATGACGACTTTCAAGTTCCTCATACTTAACATGAAGATTTTTTATGTCTTCAATTAAGGACTGAGATCGAGTCATTTCAGCGTCTAACAGGTCATCGCTTTTGTCTAATAGTTTTTGAATATGTTCCATAGCTTTCTGTTGTTCAGTTGGAATTTTAGCAAGTGTTTTATAGCTGGGTTTGGAACCACATTCAGAGTCATCTTCACTTGATGTTTGATAGTGAGTGGCGCGTCAGTTTACCTTGGCACCGCGTGCCATGAAGCAGTAGGTGGGAGTGGAGTTGTCCTTGTCATTAGCATCGGCGTTGGTGACGGAGTCATTGTCTTCAGTGTTGAAAATGGACTTGGCAACATAGGCTGTAGCCAGACTTGCAACGCTAGAATCGGACTCCTCCTCAGACTCCACCTCTGCCTCCTCCGAAGCGGACTCCTCCTCTGAATCCATTTCCTTGCCAACAAACGCACGAGCCTTGCCAGATGAGCTCTTCTTGTGTGATGAAGACTTTGAGGAAGACTTGGAAGAAGACTTTGAGTATTTCTTCTTCTTCTTGTCGTCAGAATCATACTCCTTGCTCTTCTCTTTCTTCTTGTTCTCATTGTCCCACTGCGGACACTCAGATATGTAGTGGCCAGGTTTCTTGCACTTGTGGCATGTTCTCTTCTTTTAGTAATGAGCAGAAGCTTCATCATTCCTTGAGCTTGATCGTGAAGACTTTCTGAAGCCTTTCTTCTTGGTGAATTTTTGGAACTTCTTCACAAGCATAGCAAGCTCCTTTCCAATGTCTTCAGGATCATCAGAACTGCTGTCAGATTCTTCTTCAGATGAGGAGACAGCTTTTGCCTTCAAGGCACGAGTTCTCCCATAGTTGGGACCGTAGATGTCTCTTTTCTCAGAAAGCTGAAACTCATGTGTGTCGAGCCTCTCAAGTATGTCAGACGGATCGAGTGTCTTGAAGTCTGGACGTTCTTGAATCATCAGGGCTAGGGTGTCAAATGAGCTGTCAAGTGATCTCAGGAGTGTCTTGACGACTTCATGCTTGGTTATCTCAGTAGCGCGAGGCCTTGAAGCTCATTTGTGATGTCGGTGAGTCGGTCAAACGTGAGCTGGACATTATCATTGTCATTTCTCTTGAAGTGGTTGAAAGTGCGTTATATCGACTAGAGGGGGGGTGAATAGGCGATTTTTATGAAAGTCTTCAGAACATAGAAGTTTTGAAGATAAACGATAAAATTAAACCTATTACCATGCAGCGGAAGGTAGACTACACTAGGCAAACCATAGTCAAGTATTCAATGAAGTGAAAGCACAAAGACTAATAGCAGCTAGGTAGTAAGGATCAGGTAGGAAGATATGGTGAAGCCAAATAGAACATGCAGTCACTCAGTTAAGACAAATGATAGTGCAAACATACAATGACTTCACAAGGAGTAACAGTAAGTAAAGTGAAGTGAAGATGAGACCAGTGACTCATTGAAGACAATGATTTGTTGGACCAGTTCCAGTTGCTGTGACAACTGTACTGTAAGTGCATCTAGTGCCACCCCTAGTTGGTTTTGGAGTATTGACGGCAAACCTAGTTGAGGGACTAATGTGTTTGGTGAGAATTGCAGGATAACACAGGTAGAAGTCCCTCATTGATTCGGTTTTACTACCAGAGATGACCCCTAAAAATGTATGAAGACATTGAAGCCAAAGGTGGTATATGAAGATATTCACATTGAAGACTATGACAAAAGAAGACACGTTATGAAGCCTATGGAGCTCGAAGACTTATATCTTTCGTAGTTCTTTTTGTTTTGTGTTGAGTCATAGGTACCATCGTACTGTTAAGTGGGGTCCAGGAGAACCAGTCAGAATGACTGAAGTGATGCCTAAAACAAAAACCTATGTCTTCGAGTGAAGACAATGAGAGCAAATCTTGTCCAGAGCCGGACAAGTCAGCTTTGCTTGTAGCCCAAGTAAAGTTGCCATGAGAGTTTGAAATCTGACCGTTGAGACACGTGTCGGTTCCTTAGTGACCCAGGGTCATTTCGGACAAATCAGGTCGGGTTGCCAAGTGGCTATAAATAGCCCACCCCCTACAACCATAAACGGTTGGCTGCTCAGATTTCAGTGCACGGCTTTTGTCGTTTGAGAGCAACCCACCTCGAAGCCTTTGAGAGAAAATTCCTAGCGAGGAGAAAAGCCCTAACCACCCAGAGCCAGAGAACATTGGGCATCACTTAAGTCTTCTTGTCTGTGTGATCTGAAGACTTATTACACTTGAGGACTGTGAATCCTCCAGACGGTTAGGCGTCGCGTTCAGAGCATCCAAGAGACATTGTGGATTGCCAGTGAACGAAGTCTGTGAAGGTTTGGGAGTCTACCTTGAAGACTTACCAGAGTGATTGGGCGAGGACTATGTGACCTTAGCTCAAGGAGAATACGGTGAGGACTTGGTGTCCTGAGCTGCGTGTTCAGGACTGGTGTCCGGGACTGTGTGTCCTAAGGTTTAAATACCTAGCCGCTCCAACCAGACGTACAGTTGTCACTGCAACTGGAACTGGTCCAACACATCATTGTCTTCAACGAGTCACTGGTTTCACCTTCACTTCCTTTTTCTTACTGTTACTCATTGTGAAGCCATTGCATGCTTGCTCTATCTTTTGTCTTCACAACATGAATGTATGATCTGTTTGGCTTCATAACTTCTTCCTATCTGATCCTTATTACACTGCAGCTGTTTGTCTTTGTGCTTTCACTCTATTGAATACTTGACCATGGCTTGCCTAGTGTAATCTAACTTCCGCTGCATAGTAATAGGCAAAGTCTTCACTGTTTGTCTTCATAACTCCCACGTTTTGAAGACTTTCAAAAAATCGCCTATTCACCCCCCCTCTAGTCGATATAACGCACTTTCAATTGGTATCAGAGCAAGGTGCTCCCTTGTTCTGTGTGATTCGGTTTAACCACCTGGAGTTTTAGCTATGTCGACTGCAAGGATAATCAAAGTCTCCGCTGCATGCCCCGTCTTCGATGGAACTGAATATCCCTACTGGAAGAATAAGATGCGCATGCATCTTGAAGCCATTGACGTCGACCTATGGTATGTCGTCGAGAACGGCGTTCCCAAGGCTGGAGAAGGTGTCAGTGCTGCTGATGTCAAGAAGTTCACTCAACTGGACTCTACTGCCAAAAATATCATCTGTGGTCATCTGACAAAAGGACAGTATGGCCGTGTGAGTGCCTTGAAGACATCCAAGCTAGTATGGGACTGGCTCTCCAAGGTCAATGAAGGCGTCTCAACCCAGAGAGATCAAAGAATCAGTGTTCTTCGCAACCTCTTCAACTGCTTCAAGCGAAATGACAATGAGAATGTCCAGCACACATTTGACCGGCTCACTGACATCACAAATGAGCTTCAAGCCCTTGGCGCCACTGAGATCACCAAACATGAAGTTGTCAAGACGCTGCTGAGATCACTTGATAGTTCATTTGACATCCTAGCCCTGATGATTCAAGAACGTCCTGATTTCAAGACACTCGATCCGTCTGACATACTTGAGAGGCTCAACACACATGAGTTTCAGCTTTCTGAGAAAAGAGATATCTACGGTCCAAACTATGGGCGAACTCGTGCCTTGAAGGCAAAAGCTGTTTCCTCATCTGAAGAAGAATTTGACAGCAGTTCTGATGATCCTGAAGACATTGGAAGGGAACTTGCAATGCTAGTGAAGAAGTTCCAAAAATTCACCAAGAAGAAAGGCTTCAGAAAATCTTCACGATCAAGCTCAAGGAATGATGAAGCTTCTGCTCATGACTACAAGAAGAAAACATGTCACAAGTGCAAGAAAACTGGACACTTCATCTCTGAGTGTCCACAGTGGGACAATGAGAACAGAAGGAAGAAGAAGAGCAAGGAATATGATTCTGACGACAAGAAGAAGAAGAAATCTTCTTCCAAGTCTTCCTCAAAGTCTTCATCACACAAGAAGAGCTCATCTGGCAAAGCACGTGCGTTTGTTGGCAAGGAAATGGATTCAGAGGAGGAGTCCGCTTCTGAGGAGGCAGAGGTGGAGTCTGAGGAGGAGTCTGATTCTGGCATTGCGAGTCTGGCTACAGCATACGTCGCCAAGTCCATCTTCAACACTGAAGACAATGACTGCATCACCGACAACGACGCAAATGACAAGAACAACTCCACTCCTACCTACTGCTTCATGGCACGTGGTGCCAAGGTAAACACACGCACTACTCGCTATCAAACATCTAGTGACGATGACTCTGACTGTGATTCAAAACCCAGCTACAAAACACTTGCTAAAATTGCAACTGAACAACAGAAAGCTATGGAACATATTCAAAAACTGTTAGACAGAAGCGATGATCTGCTGGGTTCTGAAATGACTCGATCTGAATCCTTAATTGAAGACATAAAAAATCTTCACGTTAAGTATCAGGAACTTGAAGATCGTCTTGATACTCTCTCAACAACTCATGAAAAGCTTTCCTATGATTATCTTCAAAGGAAGCAAGAACTTGAGAAATTGAGAGCGGCTCATGAAGATCTTCAAAAGGAAAATGAGTCACTTCGCGCCGAACAGATCAGTTCCACTCAGGAAGGATTTGAACCACCATGTCTTAAATGCATTGAGCGTGATAATGCTACTTCTGTTGCTGAATGTTCCACTGCTAATGTTGTTGCAATATCTTCAACTGTTGATGTGGTAACTAACCCCTCTGCCGAGGATACCACTGCTATTGCTGATGAGAATGCTAGGTTGAAGACATTGCTTGTAACAGGGATGTACAAAAGTCTTAAAGGACATCAGACATTATGTGATGTCCTCAAGAAGCAGATTCTGAATCGAAACCCTAGGAAAGAGGGTGTTGGGTTCGCAAGGAAAATAAATGCAGATGGCTCTTACTGGAAACCTGAGCAGTACCCCAAAACCACATGGGTTGCTGCAAAGGAACTTTTAGCAGATCCATCCAATTTATCTGGCTTCACTTGTGCTAACCCCATTATCATTGATGAATCGTTTGATGCAAACTATAAACTGTTTAAGAATCAGAATGGTGAAGTGTTTGCCAGGTACATTGGTACTAACTGCAGGAATGGACCGCCTATGAAGAAGATCTGGGTTCCAAAAAAGTGTCTGGAAAATCTTCTTGTGAATGTCTTCATGACACCTCACTTGAAGAAGACAAACCTCAGACCAAAGGCTTCATACGGTCCAAAGGCTGCATACAAATAGAGCACTCACCCGAGTCACACTAACGCAAATGTTTTGCTAGTTAACCATACTCAGGCATATGAATATGAGAGCGGTTCATCGAACCATCATGTTCATATGACCAAAAATTATTCTGCTTATTCCTATGAGTATCATTGTCCACCTGCAAGACTATTTGCTAAGGCTTCAAAGCCAAAATTCTCAGATGCTGCACTTAGACTTATTGCTTCTAAGCCACCCTTGAAGATGTGGGTGGTTAAGAAAGCTTAACTCTCTTTTGCAGGGAAAGGTCTCCAGCAGAAAAACAAAATCTTCTGACGCTATTGCTGGGGACCTTAAAAATCTTGTAGGGCGCAAGATAAAATGCCCGAATGGCATCATTATGTACTTCGTTCCTGAATCGCATGCTACTCTCCCTATTAGTCCTAATCTGGATCTAAGTTTTCATAACCCACGGGTTCATCAAATGTTTTTGCTTCACAATTCTCTTCGTGAAGCCTATCCCCCTAACTGCACTATAGGGTACGACACCAGCGCCTTCAAAGTCTTCAGAATGGATTATTGACAGTGGATGTACAAATCACATGACTGGCAAAAGAAGCCTTCTTATGGACTCAACCTTACGTCCATCCGACAAGAGCCACATCACATTTGCTGACACTGGTAAAAGTAAGGTATTGGGCCTAGGTAGAGTTGCAATCTCAAAGGATCAACACATGGACAAAGTCATGCTTGTTGAATCCCTTGGCTTCAACTTAATGTCTGTCTCAATGCTTTGCGATTTGAACATGATCGTAATGTTTGGAAAATATCGTTACGTAGTACTAATGGAATCTGACAAGTCTCTAGTGTTTGAAGGGTATCGAAAAGATGATTTGTATGTGGTAGATTTCTCAGCAGGGCCACAACTTGCAGTATGTCTTCTTGCAAAAGCTTCAGAATGCTGGCTTTGGCATCGAAGGCTTGGGCATGCTGGCATGAGGAACCTCCACACCCTTGCGAAGAAGAAGCATGTCATAGGCATCGAGGGCGTCAAGTTCAAGAAATATCACTTATGCGGTGCCTGTGAAGCAGGGAAGATGACAAGGGCAAAGCATCCTTCGAAGACAATCATGACTACTACTCAACCCTTCGAACTGCTCCACATGGATCTTTTCGGTCCCACTCACTACTCAACTTTTACTACTACTGCTTGCCTCTATGGCTTTGTCATAGTTGATGATTATTCTAGATATACTTGGGTACACATAATCCTTTACAAGACTGAAGTGCAGGATGTCTTCAGACGCTTCGCCAATCGAGCTATGAACAATTTTGGCGCCAAGATAAAGCACATCAGAAGTGACAATGGCACTGAATTCAAGAACACTGGCCTTGATACATATCTTGATACCTTGGGCATCACACATGAATTCTCAGCTCCGTACACGCCACGGCAGAATGGCGTCGTCGAACACAAGAACAGAACACTCATTGAGATGGCCAGAATGATGCTAGATGAATACAAGACTCCAAGAAAATTCTGGACTGAAGCCATTGACACTGCATGCCATACAATCAATCGTGTTTATCTTCACAAGCTTCTGAACAAGACATCTTATGAACTCCTAACTGGCAAGAAGCCAAATGTCAGTTACTTCAGAGTATTTGGCTCAAGGTGCTAGATCAAGGACCCACACCACACCTCAAAGTTTGCTCCAAAAGCACATGAGGGCTTTATGCTAGGATATGGAAAGGATTTGCACTCCTACAGAGTCTTCAACCTCTTTCATTACAAAATTGTTGAAACAGTGGATGTGCGGTTCGATGAGACAAATGGTTCACAAAGAGAGAAACTGCCAAATGTGCTAGATGAAGTTCCAGCTAGTGAATCAATCAAGCTTATGGGAACTGGAGAGATTATACCTTCTGAAGCTCATCCTGAAGAAGAACTTATCATCTCAGCACCTGATCAACATGAAGACAATGCTCAGCCTGAAGACATTCCTCCCAACAACAACACAGATCAGCAAGAGCAAAGTCTTCGCCCTGTACATCCTCGTGTTGCCAATGAAGTGCAGATTGACAGAATAATTGACAGCATCAATGCACCTGGTCCACTCACTCGTTCAAGGGCAACTCAGCTAACAAATTTCTGTGGGCACTTCGCATTCGTATCAATATCAGAACCCAAGAAAGTTGAAGAAGCCTTCATGGAACCTGAATGGATTCAAGCTATGCAAGAAGAGCTTCAACAGTTTGAGCTGAATAATGTATGGGAACTGGTCAAGCATCCTGATCCACGGAAGCACAACATAATAGGAACCAAATGGATATACCACAACAAACAAGATGAGCATGGTCAAGTTGTCAGAAACAAAGCTCGTCTCGTTGCTCAAGGATATACTCAAGTGGAGGGCATTGACTTCGATGAAACATTTGCTCCTGTGGCTAGGCTTGAAGCCATATGCATACTGCTGGCCTATGCAAATCATCATAACATACTTCTATATCAAATGGATGTGAAAAGTGCCTTTCTCAATGGCAAGATTGAAGAAGAAGTGTATGTTGCACAACCGCCTGGCTTTGAAAATCCAAAACATCCTGACATGGTATACAAGCTCAACAAGGCACTGTATGGCCTCAAACAAGCCCCTAGGGCCTGGTATGACACACTCAAATACTTCCTGAAGAGCAAAGGCTTCATACCTGGTTCCCTGGATCCCACTCTTTTCACGAAGACATATGATGGTGAACTGTTTGTGTGCCAAATATATGTGGATGACATTATCTTCGGCTGCACCAATCAGAAGTACAGTGAAGAGTTTGGATATATGATGCAAGAGCAATATCAGATGTCAATGATGGGGGAGCTGAAGTTCTTCCTTGGTCTTCAAATACGACAACAACGCAATGGCATCTTCATATCTCAAGAGAAGTATCTCAAAGATTGCCTGAAGAAGTTCGGTATGCAAGACTGCAAAGGCTTCACAACACCAATGCCAGCCAAACATCATCTAGGTCCTGACGACAATGGTAAAGAGTTCGATCAAAAGGTATACCGCTCCATGATTGGTTCTTTGCTTTATTTATGTGCATCTAGGCCAGATATTATGCTTAGTGTTTGCATGTGTGCTCGATTTCAAGCGGCACCAAAGGAGTCGCATCACTTAGCTGTGAAGAGAATTCTTCGATATTTGGCTCACACCCCAACTCTAGGATTATGGTATCCCATGGGCTCAGAGTTTGATCTGGTTGGATTTTCGGATGCTGATTATGCTGGTGACAAAGTTGATCGCAAATCTACATCAGGCACATGTCACTTTCTGGGACGATCACTTGTATGTTGGTCTTTAAAGAAGCAGAACTGTGTATCTCTCTCCACTGCTGAATCTGAATACATTGCTGCTGGATCTTGCTGCGCTCAGCTTCTGTGGATGAAGCAAACACTCAAGGACTATGGCATTCATCTGAAGCAAGTGCCACTTTACTGCGTCAACGAAAGCGCCATCAAGATTGCCAACAACCCAGTTCAGCACTCGAAGACAAAGCACATTGAAATTCGTCATCACTTTCTCAGAGATCATGTTGTGAAGGAAGACATTGATATCATACACGTCAACACTGAAGAGAAATTGGCAGATATCTTCAACAAGCCCTTGGATGAGAAGAGGTTTTGCAAGTTACGGTGTGAGCTAAATATCCTGGAATCCTCAAATGTCCTGTGATCAGGCACACATCCTAACCCTTATGCATATTGATGACTTAGATGTGCAACACACGAAGTAAAGTATATCTTCAATCAATGAAGACATACATTCTAAGTGTGAATACATTAATGTGGAATTTGACTTAGGAGCGCCACGATAATTGTGCACCGTGTCTGGGTCTAATACTTCCTATACGGTGGGTAACGCCACCACCAAACATTCCATTGAAGTGTTTCACCCATGGCGTTACCTTGCAATATCCTCACATTTGGTTTGGCTTCGAACTCAACATGTCTTCATGATTATCTTCACTACGTTGATTATATAGATGTATACATACTAGTGTTCTGTCCTCTACAACATTCACTTATAGCTATGACCTCTTGGTTGAATCTTTTGAACTAAGTGAATGTGATCGGACCCTAATCTCTCTATGCTTTCTATCTCAAATTCTATCTCTCCAAGTCATATGCATTCTATTGAAACTGTCGAATGTCTTCACTGCGTCCTTGTCAGCAGAAGATAAAGAGACAACTATAAAGTCCGATTTCAATGCTCATTCCTCCACATAAAATCCGGAGAAGCAGGAACGACCGCCCGACAATCCAGGCGTGCGTGGGACGTGGAACAAACCCAAAACTTCCGCAAACTGGCCACGCATTCCTCAGATGCGAATCGCTAGGGGCACCCGTGTAATAGCACAGTGCCGCCCCTGAGCCTATAAATTCACACTTACCGCGGTCATTATCTCCTTCTTCCACCCTAGCGCCACCGCTAGCACTCGACGACGCCGGCGACGAAGCGCTTCGCTGCCGCAACTTCTCCGACGCCGTCCTCACACCGACTGCGGACATCATCCTCTCCGCCGTCGCCGTAGGTGTCTTCCGTCGCCAAGTTAGGGCACGGAGGACTGAACTGCTCGGCATCATCTCTCACTTCCGTCTAGCAGTTCCAAGTGTGGTAAATAAAACTTCTTTTTACAGCCTCTTTTGATCTCATGGTTCTGTCACTTTCTACCATAAGAAGTTTCTCTTCACATAAGATAGATCTCTCAATCTGCATCTCATAACATGCCTAGTATATTCACTTGTGCTTCATGAAGTAGTTAGATTCCTCACTTGTACTGATCTATGGGTTCGTACAAATCGGGAACCAACTTCTTATCTATGAGTGAATGTCTTCGCATGATGAGGTCAATGTCTTCTAAACTGATTAATCTTCAAAACCTTCTGAGAATGCATATGACCTCTTCCCCTTCCCTCGCACCTTAATGCTGTCATAGGTACATGTCCGTGGGAGAATCCTTCGGTTCTCATAGTCTGCATTCATTTGCAGAATTCGTACAGCATCACATAAACTCTCCTGAAGCCAGTTCCTGTTGGTCCAGTAAAAGAAAGCCTTTGAAGCCTTTGAAAGTTTTGAAGCCTTTCAAGTTAAAGTTTATGGCTTCAGAAGCAGCAGCAAGGAAAGGGGGCAGACAGAGACGTGAAGGAACTTCCAAAGATCTGCCTGAAGATCTGGCAGAAATGTATAAAACAGATCCTGAAGAGAACTATGGGCAGCGCAAGACTCGAATCCAATGGATTCGACGCTATTGGGCAGAACAATGGTTCAAATACCGCTTCGTCACCCAGGAGTATGCTGAGAAAAGTGCCATCAGGAGACCATGGGGGGACATCCGTTTCAAGAATCTCATACCCTGGACCAGAGATGAAGCCATTGCTCAAGGCTTCTACCCACGCATGGTCCAAGGACCACAGCCTGATGATGCACATCCGTCGTCACTACTCGGGTGTCGTGACGACAATCTGTTCAAGCGCAACTTCCAGTTTGCTCAACAATCAGCGAAGCTGAACAAGAAGAAATTTGGGTTAGACTTCAACCCTGGTCCCTCCGCACCAAGGGCAGATGGCACACGCGACGCCGAACCCAATATCACCGGTCTGTTTGCCAACCTTGAAGGCCTCATCACTCACATCCTAGTCCAAGGGACTGCCGTGAATGACCCTCCAGCTGACTCTGATGAAGCTCCTGCTGTACCGAAGCCAAAGCAGTCCAAGAAGCCAAAAGCTTCAAAGCCGGCCCCTTCGTCAAAAATCTCAAGGGCGAAGCCATTGAAAACTGCACCTCCTGAAGTCAGTGTGCAGTCTGAAGACGTATCCCGCATCTCCAAGCCCCAGAAGGAAAAGGTGCCCCAGCAACACACCGGCAAAGAGCTCACTGCTGCTGCCATTCTGCGCAGCGAAGCCATTGATCTATCAAGCGATGAAGATCTTGGAGATGACGCTCTAGAGCAGCTTATCAAAAGCAAAGAAGAAGCTGAAATCTTCAACAATTTGCCTCTCTTTGATGTCGCCATCATCCACAACTTCATCGACGAATGGTTTGCCTCACCAGACATCAGCTTCGAAGATCTGCAGCTGCCCATTGGCCTCAGCGTCGCCTTCCAAGGCGCAATTGCTTCAGAACTTGCCATTGCCCAACGCATTGTTGAACTGAAGCAGAAAATTGATCATGAAAAGGCTCAGTTCAAGAAGCACATGGCCAGGCTCAGCGTGCAGGAAGTGAAGAGCTTCAAAACCATGTTGCATGAGCTCAAGGAAAATTTTCTGAAAAAGCGTGCAGAAGCTCAGGGCTCACGTGAGCGGATGAAGTCTTTGGCTGAACGATGCGTACAAGCCTACAATGAGGCCGAAAAGTGCAAGGCACTTGGGCGTCCTGGCATCGACCCCAAGATGGCCGCAAAGAAAAAGAAGAAGACTGTTCCAGCTGAACCAGAGGCACCAAGGCAAGAAGTTGTTCTGATTGTCTTCCCAACCGCCACGACTGGCTCGAAGCCAAAGAGCCGGTCAACCGCTTCAGAGCTCAAAAAGACACGGAATGCAGAGGCTGAAGCTAGGAAGAGGAAACACTCTGAAGCCTCTCCTTCTGACCCCAGCAAGAAGAAGCGCAAGATCAAGAAAGCTCGGGCTGCTCCCACAGAGCCCTTGATGGTTGAACCCCTCTCTATGGTTCACCCCAATGCAGAAAGACAACTGACAGTTCATGAGCCTGCTCCCACAGAGGCTCCTGAAGCTGAAGATATTCCAGCAGCCAACTCCATAGCTGCTGAAGACATTGGTCACCAGGACAATGTGCAAGATGATGCAGCCCTTCCTCAGCTTGAAACAAGCAAACTCATCAGCATTGGTCGTCCTCTGACGCCAATTGCACAAGATGCATCATGGGCGGATCGCCCTCAAGAGGAAGAAGACATTGAGGCCCAGCCCACTCCAACCCCACAGGCGTCGTCTGCATTCCGCAGGCTTCGCAAAGGTCCAGGGCCTCAAGTATATACTGAAGAAATTCCGGCTGCATCAGCCGAAGACAATGAAGAAGCACCACCAGAACCCACTCCCCCGCTCCATCAAGACGCAGTTCTCCAGAAGAACGTGCCTGAGTTTGTCCCTCCAACTACACAAGTGGCGGCTGAAAATGAGGCTGCCACAACACACACTGAAGCAAATGTGGAGCCCTCCCCACCAAAAGCTTCAGCAGACAGCGAAGCTACTGTTCCAGACACTTCTGTTCCTGAGTCTGCTGCTGGTCCTCAATTTGATTATCATGTTGAGCACAGGCCTCATGTCCAGAAGCCAGTCCCAAGGCTTCCAAGGTTCCCAGGTCCTGCATCAGCACCTGGCTCCTTTGATATCAATAGCTTCAAGGCAGATAACACGTTCTTCAATAGCTCCAAGAACCCCTATTCAAGGGAAAGGATTGTATTAGATAGTTTCTGGAGCTATCCTCAGCGCAGCTACTACTCAAGCATCCTATACAACCAAGGTCGCATCTTCCCGCACAAGCGCCTTGAGGTTGAAGCCATTGATGGTCTGCCATGTCTAGAGGAAGCTTTGGATTGCTTTAAGCAAGTGGGTCTGCTGCAGCTTGTCATTGATGAAGAGCACTGGAATGAAGAGCTTCTGCTTCAGTTCTATGCCACCCTCCATATTAAAGGATACAATAGAGATCCGAAGACTTGGGTCCTGGAGTGGATGACCGGCAATGTCCATCATGAAGCCAATGCATTTGATATCATTGAGCTCACCAGCCTGCCCACTCCTGGCGAATTCTTCGAGGAAGGCTGTCAACTACATGCTGAAGCTATTGAGTCAGATGCTCTCAATGATGAAGCCATTGCCCCACGATGCTCCTTATCCAACAGAGTTCTTCGTTGAAGACTTTGAGTTCCTGCGCAAGACCATATATCACATCATCCGGCGAACTCTTTGGCCTATTAAAGAGCACTCTCCAAATGCCAAGATCGAGGGTGCAATGAAGACTATGCTATTCTGTATCCTTCATGGCAAATGCTTCAACGCACAGGATTTCTTCATACGCCAACTTGCAGCGTCAGGCTCAGATTTATTTGGTTTGAAGTTCTATGCTCCTTGGGTGATGAGGCTGATCAAACTGCACTCTGCGATCTCGTATCAGCCCTCAGCCCGAAATCATCGGATCTTCTTGCCAGATGTGGATACCTCAATTGAAGCAATATATCCAGAGCCTGCCAAGCAACCGTTGAGTCTTCAGAATGCAGAAAACCAGAGCTTCACTCAGAATGATGAAGGTGTTGAAGCCATCTCCAGGGTGTACCTTTGGCTGGCACTACACGTGCGCCACACCCTGCTTCAACTGAATCCACTGATAGTGCAACTGCTTCAAGACCCAAGAAGCGCACTCGTGTTCTCACTAACCGAGAGCTTCTTGTGGCCCTTCATCAAAAACAAGATAGGCATCACGACTGGCTAAAGCGTCAGATGAAAAGCCTCTTGGTGGATGTTAATCGTCTTCGAAATCTTGCCACCAAGAATTCCTTCGTCACTCATGAAACCTGTCGTCGTACATGGAAAGGGCTCTCAATGATATGTACTGAAATTGAACTTGAAGAGCATGGCTTCACAGAGCGTTTCAAGTTTGACACCACACCTCCTAGAAGGGCTGTGATGCGAAACACACCATCACTTGAAGACTCTGAGTTTTCTTCATCTGCTGCCACAGTCACTACCAGAATCATTGATGAAGAAGATGATGCTACATCACCGCCACCTGCTTCAGCACCTCCAAGCTCTTCTGCACCGCCAAACACCTCCAACGACCCTGCTGCTCCTGGAAACGAATAGACACTCTATGTCTTCAAACCTTTTTGGTCCTTGCTGACCAAAGGGGGAGAAGCATATGAGTTGATAGTCTTCAAGTGGGTCCATATGGGCGGGTGCTTTATGTTTTGCTATATTTTGCTTCGTGCTCACAACTCTCGTTTTTGCTTCATTTGGTTCTTTGAGTTGTAACACTAAGACTCGATGGTCGTCTGCTACTTGTTTGCCATCCTGTTTTGCAAAGATAAATTCCGCATGTGCGACGATAAATTCCGCACTTATCTCATTCCGCAGACGTCCATTTTCCATTATGCATGTCATTATCTTCATATACCTTCACATGCATAGCGGATTGTCATCATAAGCTGAAGTGGATCTCCACAAGTACAACCTGCCATGTGCATTTGCATTCCAAAAGCAAATTAACTTATATGCACATCTTCAGGGGGAGCCCTTGCAACTTATGAAGACAATTCCTTATCCTTTACAATTTCACAGACTATATTCCCCGTTGAAAACTTCAACTAGTTTGTCATCAATCACCAAAAAGGGGGAGATTGTAAGTGCATCTAGTGCCACCCCTAGTTGGTTTTGGAGTATTGACGGAAAGCCTAGTTGAGGGACTAATGTGTTTGGTGAGAATTGCAGGATAACACAGGTAGAAGTCCCTCATTGATTCGGTTTTACTACCAGAGATGACCCCTAAAAATGTATGGAGACATTGAAGCCAAAGGTGGTATATGAAGATATTCACATTGAAGACTATGACAAAAGAAGACACGTTATGAAGCCTATGGAGCTCGAAGACTTAGATCTTTCGTAGTTCTTTTTCTTTTGTGTTGAGTCATAGGTACCACCGTACTGTTAAGTGGGGTCCAGGAGAACCAGTCAGAATGACTGAAGTGATGCCTAAAACAAAAACCTGTGTCTTCGAGTGAAGACAATGAGAGCGAATCTTGTCCAGAGCCAGACAAGTCAGCTTTGCTTGTAGCCCAAGTAAAGTTGCCATGAGAGTTTGAAATCTGACCGTTGAGACATGTGTCAGTTCCTTAGTGACCCAGGGTCATTTCGGACAAATTAGGTCGGGTTGCCAAGTGGCTATAAATAGCCCACCCCCTACAACCATAAACGGTTGGCTGCTCAGATTTCAGTGCACGGCTTTTGTCGTTTGAGAGCAACCCACCTCGAAGCCTTTGAGAGAAAATTCCTAGCGAGGAGAAAAGCCCTAACCACCCAGAGCCAGAGAACATTGGGCATCACTTAAGTCTTCTTGTCTGTGTGATCTGAAGACTTATTACACTTGAGGACTGTGAATCCTCCAGACGGTTAGGCGTCGCGTTCAGAGCATCCAAGAGACATTGTGGATTGC